>NC_084619.1:52443106-52445606 GCF_033978795.1 Nerophis ophidion | reverse complement strand
TATTTTAATGTGATTGAACAACAATCTTTTAGGAAAATGTTTTAACGAAAATTATAATGCGATTTAATCTTTATCCATTTTTATCTGTGCTTTTTGCTGCATGAAGCATGTAAGGGGGGAGGGAGGGCAGCCTGAGTGAGGCCTGCATGTTTATTCTTCCACGTATGATCTGATGATGTTGTCATTATGTAGCCGGCTGTTTTAAATAGGAGGCTTGCTGTCATCTTCCATCCATGCTCACTTGGAACTTTTTGAAAAGTAAAAAAAAAAAAAATACTTTTTTTCATTGACACAATAGGTCATCAATTTTCACATGTAAAAATAAATATCTACACGATCTCTTCATTGTTTCATATGAATTATACCAATGCATTGAATTATAGTAAAGTACACATTAAGTACACATTGGATTATGTCGATTTTTCTAATTTAGATATAAGTGAAGATTCGTCAATGAAGTACACCCAGGTCTTTAATTAATGAGCTCACTAATTGGAGATACATCATCCATTTAAGAAATGTCTTAAAGGTTTGCAAAGTGAATTGTTCCCCCCCCCCCCCGCTCTAATATTTTGTTCTTCTTATTAACAGGTAAAAAAAAATGTGCAACCAAAATATTACAAGCAGCTGTTATTGTGTGACTTGGCGTGGATCTGCAGGATAAAAAACAAGTGAAATTTATACCTCAAAAGTCAGTTTTGTTTTCTTTAAAAAAAATTGGTACACATTTTTAATAATGGATGAATTTGATGTAGAAATAAAATGATTGACACCCACACACACACATATATATATATATATATATATATATATATATATATATATATATATATATATATATATATATATATATACATATACACAAATGCTTTTATTATCAGCATTTAAATGATTTCCATTGTTTGTACATATTTTATGTGTGATATATTTTCAATGTATTTATTTTATATTGAACCTTATAATATAATAATAATATAATATAATAATTATATTTATATTGACATGAATCCAAAATAATAATGCAGTTTTTTGATTGCCAATGTTAAATTAGTGTGTGTGTGTGTGTGTGTTGTTTTAACAGTATCAGTACCATCTCTCTTGCACACACACACGCACGGACGCGCACATGGACACGAGCACGCACACCGGCTGCCATTGAGACCGTCTTGATAGGTCACGCACACACACACACACACACACACACACACACACACACACACACACACACACACACACACACACACACACACACGCACGCGCGCGCCAGCGGTCCTTTTGCGAATCATGGACATAAACGACATTGTGGTTTATTATCATTATTATTCCTATCACCACAAATAATATCGCTGTCATTATAATATATGATTATGAGCGTGGCAGATGTCACGGCGTGGCCGCGGTTGTTTACGTCTTGAATTTAGAAGAAGCCATTATCCATTCTTATCAAACATGCATGCGTGGCAGCTGCATTGTGCGCGCGCACGAGTGTGTGCGTGTGCGCGCTTGTGCGCCCCCCCCCCCCCCCCCCCTCTCAATCCCCCGTCTCATCTCAGGCACCCACGACCTTTTACACCCACTTGACTTGTCCTCTTTTAACATTCAACACATAAAACACTTGACTTTAAAGATATATAAATTTATGCAGCAGAGCGCACGCAACGTGATACTCCGGGACACTTAATTAGGTACACCTTCAACGCTCACTTGGAGACGTGGATCGAACATTGTGTTTATTAGTATGTTGCATCAAAGCGATTTCTCGTATTTCGATTGAATCAAATTACAGCGTAATTGTTGTCTATTTAAGGCTAAATTATGAATAATAATAAATAAGATATTTACTTACGTGTGGGGGGGAAAAAAGGAAAATAAACACTTGAAGCATCCAAGAAAGTTGCCCTTAACTAAGTTAGTCGTAGTATAAAAAAAAGCATAACACAATAACAAAATATAAAGCCAAATTTTGATCACTTTTATTATTGTTAGTTTTGACTTTCTTTTTAAAGTCCGCCCCATACACGGCCTCGCCATGCCTTGTGTCGTTTAATTGAAAGTAATTATTAACAAGAATGATCATTTGCAAATAAAAAACATAAGTATATTATTTAAATATACTGTATGTATATTAATTTTTTTTATCCCAGTTTGAAAATTATACGCCTTGGTAATGATAACGTTCAATTTCAAGCATATATATGTGGAGGCCGTGAATGGGCCAAATTTTAAAAAAAGTAAAAAAATAAAATAAAAAAAAAAGAATAAAAATTAATAAATGATTAATTTATATTCTGATTTTTGCATATCATAGTCTAAAAAATAAAATAAGAAAAAGAAAAAAGAAAGAAAGAACAATTACCCTTGTGGATCAATAAAGTTTGTGTATATATTTATATATATATATATATATATATATATATTTATAATCTTCTACCTCTTGTCCCTAAATAAATATATATATATATATATATATATATATATATATATATATAGATGTATATTA
>NC_084619.1:52433106-52438106 GCF_033978795.1 Nerophis ophidion | reverse complement strand
TTATTTCACAGATTTTTTTTACCATAAAACCTATGGTCGTTATGTATGTATATATATAACGACCTTATCGAGCTGCAACCTTATCGTGGTAGAGGAGTTTGCGTGTCCCAATGATCCTAGGAGCTATGTTGTCCGGGGGCATAAAGCCCCCTGGTAGGGTCTCCCAAGGCAAACAGGTTCTAGGTGAGGGATCAGACAAAGAGCAGCTCGAAGACCTTTATGAAGAAGAAACATCATGGACCCAGATTTCCCTCGCCCGGACGCGGGTCACCGGGGCCCCCCTCTGGAGCCAGGCCCGGAGGTGGGGCACGATGGCGAGCGCCTGGTGGCCGGGCCTGTTCCCATGGGGCCCGGCCGGGCACAGCCCGAAGAGGCAACGTGGGTCACCCCTCCAATGGGCTCACCACCCATAGCAGGGGCCATAGAGGTCGGGTGCATTGTGAGCTGGGCAACAGCCGAAGGCAGGGCACTTGGCGGTCCGATCCTCGGCTACAGAAGCTAGCTCTTGGGACGTGGAACGTCACGTCACTGGGGGGGAAAGAGCCTGAGCTAGTGCGCGAAGTCGAGAAATTCCGGCTGGATATAGTCGGACTCACTTCGACGCACAGCAAGGGCTCTGGAACCACTTCTCTCGAGAGGGATTGGACCCTCTTCCACTCTGGCGTTGCCGGCAGTGAGAGGCGACGGGCTGGGGTGGCAATTCTTGTTTCCCCCCGGCTCAAAGCCTGTACGTTGGAGTTCAACCCGGTGGACGAAAGGGTAGCCTCCCTCCGCCTTCGGGTGGGGGGACGGGTCCTGACTGTTGTTTGTGCTTATGCACCAAACAGCAGTTCAGAGTACCCACCCTTTTTGGGAACGCTCGAGGGAGTACTGGAAAGTGCTCCCCCGGGTGATTCCCTTGTCCTACTGGGAGACTTCAACGCTCACGTTGGCAACGACAGTGAAACCTGGAGAGGCGTGATTGGGAAGAATGGCCGCCCGGATCTGAACCCGAGTGGTGTTTTGTTATTGGACTTTTGTGCTCGTCACGGATTGTCCATAACAAACACCATGTTCAAGCATAAGGGTGTCCATATGTGCACTTGGCACCAGGACACCCTAGGCCGCAGTTCCATGATCGACTTTGTAGTTGTGTCATCGGATTTGCGGCCTCATGTTATGGACACTCGGGTGAAGAGAGGGGCGGAGCTTTCTACCGATCACCACCTGGTGGTGAGTTGGCTGCGATGGTGGGGGAGGATGCCGGACAGACCTGGGAGGGTCTGCTGGGAACGTCTGGCAGAGTCTCCTGTCAGACAAAGTTTCAATTCCCACCTCCGGAAGAACTTTGAACATGTCACGAGGGAGGTGCTGGACATTGAGTCCGAGTGGACCATGTTCCGCACCTCTATTGTCGAGGCGGCAGATCGGAGCTGTGGCCGCAAGGTAGTTGGTGCCTGTCGGGGCGGCAATCCTAAAACCCCTTGGTGGACACCAGCGGTGAGGGATGCCGTCAAGCTGAAGAAGGAGTCCTATCGGGTCCTTTTGGCTCATAGGACTCCGGAGGCAGTGGACAGGTACCGACAGGCCAAGCGGTGTGCAGCTTCAGCGGTCGCGGAGGCAAAAACTCGGACATGGGAAGAGTTCGGGGAAGCCATGGAAAACGACTTCCGGACGGCTTCGAAGCGATTCTGGACCACCGTCCGCCGCCTCAGGAAGGGGAAACAGTGCACTATCAACACCGTGTATGGTGCGGATGGTGTTCTGCTGACCTCGACTGCGGATGTTGTGGATAGGTGGAAGGAATACTTCGAAGACCTCCTCAATCCCACCAACACGTCTTCCTATGAGGAAGCAGTGCCTGGGGAATCTGTGGTGGACTCACCTATTTCTGGGGCTGAGGTCGCTGAGGTAGTTAAAAAGCTCCTCGGTGGCAAGGCCCCAGGGGTGGACGAGATCCGCCCGGAGTTCCTTAAGGCTCTGGATGCTGTGGGGCTGTCTTGGTTGACAAGACTTTGCAGCATCGCGTGGACATCGGGGGCGGTACCTCTGGATTGGCAGACCGGGGTGGTGGTTCCTCTCTTTAAGAAGGGGGACCGGAGGGTGTGTTCCAACTATCGTGGGATCACACTCCTCAGCCTTCCCGGTAAGGTTTATTCAGGTGTACTGGAGAGGAGGCTTCGTCGGATAGTCGAACCTCGGATTCAGGAGGAACAGTGTGGTTTTCGTCCTGGTCGTGGAACTGTGGACCAGCTCTATACTCTCGGCAGGGTTCTTGAGGGTGCATGGGAGTTTGCCCAACCAGTCTACATGTGCTTTGTGGACTTGGAGAAGGCATTCGACAGTGTCCCTCGGGAAGTCCTGTGGGGAGTGCTCAGAGAGTATGGGGTATCGGACTGTCTTATTGTGGCGGTCCGTTCCCTGTACGATCAGTGCCAGAGCTTGGTCCGCATTGCCGGCAGTAAGTCGAACACATTTCCAGTGAGGGTTGGACTCCGCCAAGGCTGTCCTTTGTCACCGATTCTGTTCATAACTTTTATGGACAGAATTTCTAGGCGCAGTCAAGGCGTTGAGGGGTTCCGGTTTGGTAACCGCAGGATTAGGTCTCTGCTTTTTGCAGATGATGTGGTCCTGATGGCTTCATCTGACCGGGATCTTCAGCTCTCGCTGGATCGGTTCGCAGCCGAGTGTGAAGCGACCGGAATGAGAATCAGCACCTCCAAGTCCGAGTCCATGGTTCTCGCCCGGAAAAGGGTGGAGTGCCATCTCCGGGTTGGGGAGGAGACCCTGCCCCAAGTGGAGGAGTTCAAGTACCTAGGAGTCTTGTTCACGAGTGAGGGAAGAGTGGATCGTGAGATCGACAGGCGGATCGGTGCGGCTTCTTCAGTAATGCGGACGTTGCACCGGTCCGTTGTGGTGAAGAAGGAGCTGAGCCGGAAGGCAAAGCTCTCAATTTACCGGTCGATCTACGTCCCCATCCTCACCTATGGTCATGAGCTTTGGGTCATGACCGAAAGGATAAGATCACGGGTACAAGCGGCCGAAATGAGTATCCTCCGCCGTGTGGCGGGGCTCTCCCTTAGAGATAGGGTGAGAAGCTCTGCCATCCGGGAGGAACTCAAAGTAAAGCCGCTGCTCCTTCACATCGAGAGGAGCCAGATGAGGTGGTTCGGGCATCTGGTCAGGATGCCACCCGAACGCCTCCCTAGGGAGGTGTTTAGGGCACGTCCAACCGGTAGGAGGCCACGGGGAAGACCCAGGACACGTTGGGAAGACTATGTCTCCCGGCTGGCCTGGGAACGCCTCGGGATCCCCCGGGAAGAGCTAGACGAAGTGGCTGGGGAGAGGGAAGTCTGGGTTTCCCTGCTTAGGCTGTTGCCCCCGCGACCCGACCTCGGATAAGCGGAAGATGATGGATGGATATATATATATATATATATATATATATATATATATAAATGATAAATGGGTTGTACTTGTATAGCGCTTTTCTACCTTCAAGGTACTCAAAGCGCTTTGACACTACTTCCACATTTACCCATTCACACACACATTCACACATTGATGGAGGGAGCTGCCATGCAAGGCGCCAACCAGCACCCATCAGGAGCAAGGGTGAAGTGTCTTGCTCAGGACACAACGGATGTGACGAGGTTGGTACTAGGTGGGAATTGAACCAGGGACGCTCGGGTTGCGCACGGCCACTCTCCCCACTGCGCCACGCCGTCCCACATATATATACATATACACACACATACATATATATATACATATACACACATATACATATATATACATACATATATATATATATATATATATGTATGTATATATATATATATATATATATATATATATATATATATATATATATATATATGTATGTGTATATATATATATATATACACATACATATATATATACATATATATATATATATATATATATATATATATATATATATATATATATATATATATATATATATATATATATATATATATATATATATATATATATATATATATATATATATATATATATATATATATACCTTTTTTTTGGACCAAGTAGGTGAAGTAGCATAATTTCCTACGGCACAGTGGTTGAAAAACACTGCATAACAGAGTCAGAAACTAAATAAAATATAAGTTCTGTAAAAAAAAAAAAAAGGGGGATTAGATCATCAGTGTAATGAAGGACAGCAGACCAATACATGATATAACAATAATTGAAAAAGTATTGTTCAATTAGTTTGATTCAATTTGAGCCATTGTTTTTAAAATACCAGTCAATATTTGAATAATTCCGGTCCGACTGCTAACAATTTATTGTTGCTTTAATGTGAGAGAACGCACAACTAGTCCACTTTCTGTTGGCCAAGCACACAGGAAAACACTCAATGGTTGCCCCTTAGAAGTGAAACACACCAAGTGTTACATTCAATTCCCTCCCTCTCCTCCTTGTGTCGCCTCACACTAATGTCCCTAAGTGAAGATGGAATAAATGTCTTTGCTATGGAATCAGATCATGTTGATTGGTTTTCATATACTTTTTTGGTACTCTTTAATCCTCCTTAGCTGTAACTTTTTGGAACCCTTTGTGTACATGAAGTGTGTGTGTGTCTGTGTGTGTGTGTGTGTACGTCTTTGTATTTCTATTCTTGAGACAACAAGGAACTTATGAAATAACAAGTGTGTGTAAGAAATTGAAATGCGCAGCCTTTGGCCAAAATGTATTTAAAAAAAAAAAAAAAACAATATTGAGACTTACTGTGAAAACTTGAAGTAAATAATGAATATTAAAAACAAATTACAAATTACAATGAAGTAAAATATGTCACAATGTGTCGACTTTTGTCTTTAAAAATGGGGAACAATTTCTCATATTCTTTCTGTAATGTTGCATTATTTTCTCTTAAAATATTACTCTCTTATGTAAAATTATTACTCTTTAATGCAAAATGGTGATTTTTATCATATACAATTCTGACTTTTTTCACAAAATTGCCCATTTTTTTG
>NC_084619.1:52377761-52433086 GCF_033978795.1 Nerophis ophidion | reverse complement strand
CTAACATGATACTGTGAAAGTTCAATCCATAATGGATTCTACACAGTCGCAAGAGTCCAGTCCAAAGCGGATCCAACACAGCAGCGAGAGTCCCGTTCACAGCGGAGCCAGCAGGAAAACATCCCAAGCGGAGGCGGATCAGCAGCGCAGAGATGTCCCCAGCCGATGGCCACCGGATCGGACCCCCTCCACAAGGGAGAGTGGGACATAGGAGAAAAAGAAACGGCAGATCAACTGGTCTAAAAAGGGAGTCTATTTAAAGGCTAGAGTATACAAATGAGTTTTAAGGTGAGACTTAAATGCTTCTACTGAGGTGGCATCTCGAACTTTTACCGGGAGGGCATTCCAGAGTACCGGAGCCCGAAATGAAAACGCTCTATAGCCCGCAGACTTTTTTTGGGCTTTGGGAATCACTAATAAGCCGGAGTCCTTTGAACGCAGAGTTCTTGCCGGGACATATGGTACAATACAATCGGCAAGATAGGATGGAGCTAGACAGTGTAGTATTTTATACGTAAGTAGTAAAACCTTAAAGTCACATCTTAAGTGCACAGGAAACCAGTGCAGGTGAGCCAGATTAGTATGCAATTAATTTTGCCCGTACAAGCTCTTTTACCTTAACCTCTTTACGATCAGTGATCAGAGCAATGCATACATTGAGATACGGGAGATGAGACTCTAATTCAGATGTAGTTTACCATGAGGTCAGGATCGAGGTTAGGTCTTTTAAGAAGAGGATGAATAACCGCTTTTTTGAATGCTAGGGGAACAGTGCCCGAGGAAAGTTATAAGTTTATAATATTTAGCACTGATGGACCTAATAATACAAAGAGCTCCTTGATCAGTTTCCCAGGAAGTGGGTCAAGTAAACATGTTGTTTGTTTTATTCCATTTACACGTTGTAACAATTCCTCTAATGTTACTTCTTCAAAACGAGAGAAACTATTTTGGAGGGCAGTATCCGCCGTATATACAATCGTATCTGTGTTAATAGAACCCATTTGTAGCTGGGACGCATTGTCTTTAATCTCCTTTCTAATGACTTCAATTTTCTTACTAAAGAATTGCATAAAGTCATCAGCTGAGTGGGTGGAGCTACTGGAAGGAGTCCCTTGTTGGGTTAGCGATGCTACCGTACTAAACAAAAATTTAGGATCGTTTTTATTACAGTGGATGAGATTTGAGTAATATTTAGTTTTAGCTAAGGTAAGCATGCGTTTATAAGTTATTAAACTATCACTCCATGCTTGATGGTGCACCTCAAGTTTAGTCGTGCGCCATTTGCGTTCCAGCTTTCTACATAATAATTTCTGAGCTCTAGTTTCTTCTGTAAACCACGGGGTACGCTTTTTTGGAGCCTTTTTTAACTTTAGCGGTGCTATGTTATCAATGGTTTCGCGCAGGGCGTCGTTAAAGTTGTTAGTGAGGTTGTCAATAGAGCCCACATACTTTGGAAATGGTGCCATTACCGAGGGCAGTAGGTCAGCAAGAGTTGTCGTCGTGGACGTATTAATGTTGCGGCTGCTGTAGCAATTATTATTATTATTAGATTGCCGAACATGAGTCTGAACCTCGAATTTTATAAGGTAATGATCGGACAATACTTTAGTATACGGGAGTATCGTAACTTTGGAAACGGTGATACCCCTGACAAGCACTAGGTCTAGCCTATTACCGTTGTGATGCGTGGGTTCATTTATTATTTGTGTGAGACCACAGCTATCAATTATAGTCTGGAGCGCTACGCACGGTGGGTCCGATGGGGTATTCATATGGATATTAAAGTCCCCCATTATGATTATATTATCGGCGTGTGTCACTAGATCAGCAAAGAACTCTGAGAATTCATTGATGAAGTCCGAATAGGGCCCTGGGGGCGGTAGATAACAGCCAGGCACTGAGGCGGCGGTGTGACAGACCTCATAGTAAGCACCTCAAACGATTTATATTTATTATTTATGTTAGGACTAAGGTTAAAGTTTTCGTTGTATATTAGTGCGACCCCCCCCACCCCTTTTAAGAGGACGGGCAATATGCGCATGTGTAAAGTTAGGAGGACATGCCTCATTTAGCGCAAAAATGTAGTTTGGTTTAAGCCAGGTTTCGCTGAGACCGATGACGTTAAGATTGTTGTTTCTGATGATATCATTAACTAACAACGTTTTGGGAGACAATGATCTTATGTTCAAAAAACCTATATTATAGGTAGTGGGCTGTTTTAGGGAATTTTTGATCAAATTATCCGTAGTAGCAATATTAATAATGTTGTGTTTATTATGCCCAGTGCATTTAGTATAATTACGACCATATCTAGGAATTGATACGACGGGAATTTTCCGATTGTTTGTTTGTTGCTTTGATAAACTGCACGCATCATTTTTCCGATTGTTTGTTTGTTGCTTTGATAAACTGCACGCATCATAGTTTGCCAACTCAGTAGAACGCATGTTCCGATTGTTTGTTTGTTGCTTTGATAAACTGCACGCATCATCGTTTGCCACCTCAGTAGAACACATGTCCAACTCTGAAACAATCAAAGCAGAAAAAACTTGTTCTAATTTAACTGACTCCTTACCCAGACCAGTAGTCTCGCATCTTCCATTTAAATCCGGCTTCAGGATGGAGGGAAGTGGTGTTCTGTGGGGATTAGCCTTCTGCTTTGTTTTTAGCCCCGCTCGGCATCCGCGTTTCCGATCACACCGCTGGCGTCTGGTCCGTAGACGGCCCCCGCTGCTACTATACTCCCCTGCTTCACAGGCCGATGGATGTAGCGGGCGAAGTATTCCCTTGCTAGTTAGCAGGTCTAGCAAGCACGCGTCTATCAGTCCAAAACGGCCTGATATGTCCACATCCAGAAGTGTCTGGCGGTCGTACGTGATCACGGAGTGACCACGATGTGAGCCAGCCATAAAGTTTGTAGAATTGTCCGGTATTTCTGCCAATTGTTTCATCTTTAGCAAGAGCTCCTCAACGTCGCAAGCCTTCCGGGCGCCGCCATCTTGAAGTTATCATCTGAAGATATCAGTGGCAGTTTTAGAGATGAGCCACATGAGTAATTGCCGAGGACGGGGGTCGCCAACATGTCAATATTGATTGCCCCTTCGATCTTTGGAACTTGACTGTTTTATCCTGACGATATTCGGAAAATAATAACAACGATTGTAGGAAAATTAATGATAGTTCCCTATGACGGCTCCCCCTGTATACTTGCGTAGCGAGATGTACACCTCCCCAAAACAAAACCCTAAAAAGAAATAAACCTCCAGCTACGCCAACTGTAAAAAGCAGTGATTGGAGCAGGATTTCCTGTTCAGAGGGCGGACATTTCTGCGAACGCCTTATTCTTTCTTCTTTCTATGTGGGCTACAGTAGCTCTTGCCTTGGTTCATGGCTGAGACCAGGGCACAAAAGGGTTGTTGACCAATGCTGGGGGGCATTGATTTTTTGTTGGGCTGTGAGTCGGGGACGGCGTGGCTCAGTTGGGAGAGTGGCTGTGCCAGCAACCTGAGGGTTCTTGGTTCAATCCCCACCTTCTACCAACCAACCTCGTCACGTCCGTTGTGTCCTTGTGCAAGACACTTCACCCTTGCTCCTGATGGGTCGTGGTTAGGGTCTTGCATGGCAGCTCCCACCATCAGTGTGTGAATGGGTGAATGTGGAAATAGTGTATAAGCGCTTTGAGTACCTTGAAGGTAGAAAAGCGCTATACGAGTATTACCCATTTACCATGAGTGCCCCCGAGTTTTGATTGATTGATTGCACAGTACAGTACATATTCTGTACAATTGACCACTAAATAGTAACACCCGAATAAGTTTTTCAACTTGTTTAAGTCGGGGTCCACGTAAATGAATTCCTGGTAAGACAGGGCAGCCAAAACACATCTGTTTCTCAGCTGTGGTCTGTATGGGGCGTAGCTGTACCCAGTCGCAATACACTTTTTCCACCACTTGAGGCAGTAATGACAACCTCAAACAAACAGAAGAAATCTGGATGTCATGACCCGCCTCCCGGATCATACATAGTTTTTGTTCTTGAGTCCTTTTTGTGTGCTTCCCAGATTATTTTTAAACTCTTACGATCCCTGGTTTGTGCAATTCCTTGTTTTGTCTGGTTACCTTGGTTTCACAATTGTCCCACCTGCTCTTGTTTTTACGCACACCTGGTTTTCATTGATTGCTTGAATATTTAAGCCTGCCCTCTACCTCGTTTATGTCTGGATGGTTTGTTTGCTCCACGCAACATACACGTTGGTATATATTTGATGTCTTTTCTAGTGCTAAGTCTTGACTTAGCTTCTCGTGCGCTCGGCACGCTTATTTTGGACTCTGCTAAGTTTTAGCTTAGCTTACAGTGCGTTCGGCCCGCCTTTTCTTTGCCTGTTTTGCACCAGTGTTATTTTATCCATCCATCCATCCATTTTCTACCGCTTATTCCCTTTCGGGGTCACGGGGGGTGCTGGCGCCTTTCTCAGCTACAATCGGGCGGAAGGCAGGGTACACCCTGGACAAGTCGCCACCTCATCGCAGGGCCAACACAGATAGACAGACAACATTCACACTCACATTCACACACTAGGGCCAATTTAGTGTTGCCAATCAACCTATCCCCAGGTGCATGTCTTTGGAAGTGGGAGGAAGCCGGAGTACCCGGAGGGAACCCACGCATTCACGGGGAGAACATGCAAACTCCACACAGAAAGATCCCGAGCCTGGATTTGAACCCAGGACTGCAGAACCTTCGTATTGTGAGGCAGACGCACTAACCCCTCTGCCACCGTGAAGCCCGTGTTATTTTATTTTTGTATTAAATCAAGTCATACCTGCAATTCCTTCCTGTCTTGGTCCTCGTGCATCTTGGGGTGACTCAACGCGCATACAAAATGCGTTCCCGACTTGACACTGGAGCTAATGTCAGAGAGACGTTTCTTAAGTGGTAAAGCTGTATTTTATTTTCACTTGAATGTTATCGGCAGTTTGATTAAGAAACATTTATTTTATTTATTATCAATCCAGTTAGATGTTTTTTTTTTTTTTTAAACTGCGTAATTGTATGTATTTTCTTTTTCATCAGTTTTTATGAGTCCCTTCTTTTGCAGTGTCTTTCATTAGTATTTATCTTTGTAATCAGCCTGACCTAAGCCTTGGTGATAATATTTGTGATTAACACCCCAGCAAGCACAAGATATTAAAACAATGTTGAGAAATTGTTGAATTAGGTCCTGATATTGAGCACCTCAAACCTAACTTTTTGAAAATGTTTAATCAATG
This sequence comes from Nerophis ophidion, assembly GCF_033978795.1. Taxonomy (NCBI): domain Eukaryota; kingdom Metazoa; phylum Chordata; class Actinopteri; order Syngnathiformes; family Syngnathidae; genus Nerophis; species Nerophis ophidion. The sequence continues at coordinate 52,427,816 of NC_084619.1, read as the reverse complement.
ATGGGTTCTGACATTGATTTGACCATTGAATTTTGGTCATTTCCCAACCAATATTGTACAACACGAAAAACAACATTGAAACAGCAGGCCTTTTTGACGACGCTTATTAAATGTCAGGTTGTGATGTTGATTTGACCGTTGAATTTTGGTCATTTCCCAACCAATATTCTACAACACAAATACAACGTTGAAAAAAAACATGCTTTTTGACGACGTTTATTCAATGCCAGGTTGTGGTGTTGATTTGACCATTGAATTTTGGTCATTTCCAACCAACAACGTGGATCCAATGTTAGACACCAAATTTGTCTCAATTTACAAAAATACAACTATTTTGCAACGTTGTTTGGAAGTCAGTTTTAAAAAACATATACGTATAATCAACATTATTTCAATGTTTTTGAAGGTTTACCATATCAAACTGTAAAAAGATTAAATATAATTATTGTATACAGTTAAATCTAAAGTAAAATTACAAATTCAGTGATAATATTTGAATGGGCTCCTCTGTAGTGGAAAAATTGGGCACCGAGCTCAAAATGGTGAAGAACCCCAGCCTACTCTAGATAGATAGATAGATAGTACTTTATTGAATCCTTCAGGAAAATTAAATGGGGTGCTACAGAGATTAGGAGGGACAAAAAAATATTATCAAACCTGGAAAAGGAGTCGCCAAGGGTGCCATTGGAGCTAGAATTTTGTCACCCTATAACAGTGTTTTTCAACCACTGTGCCAAGGCACACTAGTGCCGTGAGATACAGTCTGGTTTGTTGTGGGAGATTATCTAATTTCACCTATTTGGGTTAAAAATGTTTTTTACAAACCAGTAATTATAGTCTGCAAATAATGTGTTGTTGTTGAGTATTGGTACTGTCTAGAGCTCGACAGAGTAATACGCTTCCATATCAGTAGGTGGCAGCCGGTAGCTAATTGCGTTGTAGATGTCGGAAACAGCAGGAGTCAGTGTGCAGGTAAAAAGGTGTCTAATGCTTAAACCAAAAATAAACAAAAGGTGAGTGCCCCTAAAAAAAGGCCTTGAAGTGTAGGGAATTCTATGCAGAACCAAACTAAAACTGAACTGTCTACAAAGTAAACAGAGACAGAATGCTGGATGACAGCAAAGACTTACTGTGGAGCAAAGATGGCGTCCACAATGTACATCCGAACATGACATGACAATCAACAATGTCCCCACAAAGAAGGATAAAAACAACTGAAATATTCTTGATTGCTAAAACAAAGTAGATGCGGGAAAATTGCTCAAAGGACGACATGAAGCTGCTGCAGGTAAACACCAAAAAAAGAGAAAAAGCCACCAAAATAGGAGTGCAAGACGAGAACTAAAACACTACACACAGGAAAACAGCAAATAACTCCAGATAAGTCACGGCGTGTATGTGACAGGTGGTGACAGTACACCTACTTTGAGACAAGAGCTATAGTGATTCATGTTTGGTTATGGTAAAGTCATATCCAACAATTGCGACAACAACTTTTTACTGTCAACTGAGTTTTTGTTTTTAATGATTTCTGATAGTGGTGTCATACTTGCCAACCTTGAGACCTCTGAATTCGGGAGATTGGGGGAGGGTTTGAGTTAAACAAGGTAGAGGGGAGGGGAGGTAGCAGGGGTGTATATTGTAGCGTCCTGGAAGAGTTAGTGCTGCAAGCGGTTCTGGGTATTTCTTCTGTTGTGTTTATGTTGTGTAACGGTGCGGATGTTCACCCGAAATGTGTTTATCATTCTTGTTTGGTGTGGGTTCACAGTTTGGCGCATATTTGTAACAGTGTTAAAGTTGTTTATATGGCCACCCTCAGTGTGACATGTATGGTTGTTGACCAAGTATGCTTGCATTCACTTGTGTGTATGAAAAGCCGTAGATGTTATGTGACTGGGCCGGCACGCTGTTTGAATGGAGGAAAAGCGGCCGTGACGACAGGCCGTCCTCAGGTCAGCATGCGGCTGTTAAGGGGTGAAGGTTTCAGGTGAGATGGGATGCTAAAGGCAGTGCCTTAAAGGCACACCCCCAATATTGTTGGCTGGGTGGAAATCAGGAGAAATTTAGGAGAATGGTTGCTCCAAGAGATTTTTGGGGAGTCTCCCAGGAAAATCAGGAGTGTTGGCAAGTATGGGTTTTTGATTGATTGATTGAAACTGTTATTAGTTGGTTGCACAGTACAGTACAGATTCCGTTCTATTGACCACTAAATGGTTACACCCGAATTAGTTTTTCAACTTGTTTGAGTTGGGATCCACGTAAATCAATTCATGGGTGGCGTCCATCCGGATTTTATCAACGCAAAAAATGTGCCTTGGCTCCAAAAAGATTGAAAAACACTGCCCTATCACAGTGGTTCTCAACCTTTTTTCTGTGATGTACCCCCCGTGAACATTTTTTTAATTCAAGTACCCCCTAATCAGAGCAAAGCATTTCTGGTTGAAAAAAAGAGATAAAGAAGTAAAATACAGCACTATGTGATCAGTTTCTGATTTATTAAATTGTATAACAGTGCAAAATATTGCTCATTTGTAGTGGTCTTTCTTGAACTATTTGGAAGAAAAGATCTAAAAATAACTAAAGAGTTGTTGCAAAATAAATAAGTGATTCAATTATAATGAAAGATTTCTACACAGAAGTAATCATCAACTAAAAGTGCCCTCTGAGGATTGTAATAGAGATCCATCTGGATTCATGAACTTAATTCTAGAAATGTTTTCACCAAAAAAAAAAAAAGAAATCTTTTTCATCTATATTTATGGAACATGTCTGCAAAAAATCTAGCTGTCAACACTGTTCATATTTGGTTGAAGTATTATTCAATAAATATATTTATACATTTTTGAATTGTTGCAATTTTTAGAATATTTAAAAAAAAAAAATCTCACGTACCCCTTGGCATACCTTCTAGTACCCCCAGGGGTACACGTACCCCCATTTGAGAACCACTGCCTTATCATATGAAATAAAGAATAATGCAATACTAATACTAGACAAATATTTCTGCTGTCTACTCTGTGTTTTCATGAAAAGCTCACTTGGGTAAAAAAAAAAAAAAGTGATATTTAAAACTCCGTAAGTACAAAACCTGTATTGGTGATACTGGTCCTGTATCTGCTTGATATCGGACCGATGCCACAACGACGGTATCACCCAACTCTACAGTTGTGCTCAAAATCATTCAACCCCCACACAATTTTGGTGTTTTAGCAAGTTGGACATTTATTCCGTATTTTGTTTATAATCATATCAAATAAAGATGTGTCAAATAGACAAATGCAACTTAAATTGTAACACTGTATTTTACAAAATACCAAAAAAGGACATTTTTCTTAATATCTCATTGACAAAATGATTCAACCCCCTAGTTTTATGCATCTTTAGTACTTAGTAGAACACCCTTTGGCAGTAATGACATCCTTCAAACGTGATACATAACCGGACACAAGCTTCTTGCAACCATCTACAGGTATTTTAGCCCATTCCTCTTGGGCAAAGGCCTCCAGTTCATTCATATTCTTGGGCTTGCGTGCTGCAACTGCCTTCTTCAAGTCCCACCACAGGTTTTCTATAGGATTTAGGTCTGGCGACTGTGAAGGCCACTCCAGAGTCTTCCAGCCCTTCTTCTGCAACCACTCTGATGTTGATTTGGAGGTATGCTTGGGATCGTTGTCCTGTTGGAAGGTCCAACGTCTCCCAAGCCTCAGCTTCGTCACTGACTTCATGACATTTGCAGCTAATATATCCTGGTAGGAAATAGAATTCATAATGCCTTGAAGGCGCTGGAGATTCCCGGTACCTGAGGCAGAGAAACAGCCCCAGAGCATGATTGACCCCCCCACCATGATTAACAGTAGGCAAGGTGTTCTTCTCTTTGTAAGCTTCATTTTTTCTCCTCCAGACATAACGTTGATTCATAGGCCCAAAGAGTTCCACTTTTGTCTCATCACTCCATAGAATAGTTTCCCAAAACCTTCGGGGTTTGTCCAGATGATTTTTGGCATACTGGAGTCTATTCTTCTTGTGCCTGGTAGTCAGAAGTGGGGTGCGCCTGGGAGTTCTGGCATGGAGGCCTTCATCTCGTAGTGCGCGCCTTATTGTCTGGGACGAAACTTGCGTTCCCCCCTCTGCAATGTCCTGCTGTAGTTCCTCAGCTGTTACCCGGGGGTTTTTCACCACTGTACGCTTCAAATACCGGACAGCAGTTGCACACAGCATCCTCTTTCTACCACGCCCAGGTAGTGTTTCCACTGTGCCTTTAGCTTTAAACTTGCGAATTATGCTCCCAACTGTGTCTCTTGGAATGTGTAATGTCTTTGCTATTTTCTTATATCTATGTCCCACTCTCCCTTGTGGAGGGGGTCCGGTCTGATCCGGTGGCCATGTACTGCTTGCCTGTGTATCGGCTGGGGACATCTCTGCGCTGCTGATCCGCCTCACAGTATCATGTTAGACCCGCTCGACATCCATTGCTTTCGTCCTCTCCAAGGTTCTCATAGTCATCATTGTCACCGACGTCCCACTGGGTGTGAGTTTTCCTTGCCCTTATGTGGGCCTACCGAGGATGTCGTAGTGGTTTGTGTTGTGGTTTGTGCAGCCCTTTGAGACACTAGTGATTTAGGGCTATATAAGTAAACATTGATTGATGATATCCATATCCTTTCTTATGAAGAGAATTTACCTCCTCTCTTGACTTCTTTGACCACTCCCTGGACTTCACCATGTTGCAAATACACCATTGACCATCTACAAGAAGCTGAGCGTCACAGTCTTTTTCAATCAGTTTAATTGTTGTTCGTTATGGTTCTAAACACATCTACAGGTGTTTTCAACACCTGATTGAAAATACTTTATTCTGTTCTTAAGAGTTATGATCTTCAAAGGGTTGAATACTTTTGTCAATGAGATATTAAGAGAAATGACAATGTTTGGTATGTTACAAAATATAATGTTGTAATTCAAGTTGCATTTGTCTATTTAATGCATCCTTATTTAATATGACTATAAACAAAATACGGAATAAATGTCCAACTTGCTAAAACACCAAAATTGTGCGGGGGTTGAATAATTTTGATCACAACTGTATATCGCTCTCAACCAGACTTTCTTTCCCCCCACACACACAGAAGGCGTCTTCGCGACAGTACACGATCTGTGTTCCCTCCAGCTCCTGGCCCCGCCCCTTCGTGCACGCAGCCCTCCACTTTTCTCTCCACACTCTGCGCGGCTGTCAGCGAGGCGAGAAGCCAGGCGTTCTCCCGCCCTTCCTACCACCTCACCTCGGTCAAACATGGCTACAGTGGTGACCTCGACCCGCTTCACGGATGAATACCAGCTCTACGAGGAACTCGGAAAGTAAGCGCTCTCTCCCTTGCGTCTCCCCGCTGTTTGTGCGTCGCTTGCCGCCGTGTGCGTGTGTGGAGTTGACACGGCGCGAGACGGGAGGCTGTCAGAAACAGCTCAAGCCCGCGACCTCCTCGCTCTTTTAATCCCCCAAATCCCCGCCCGTAAAGATGCATTGCGCCATGGTGGAAGAACTTGTTTGGTGCACAAGCGTGTTTAAAAAAAAAAAAAAAAAAAAAAAGATGTTTTAATGCAGCAGCGCCATGCTGGCTGTTGTTGTGCATGGTTGCTACTACTGCATACACAAGGACCCTCACCTATCTTACACGGCTTTGGCAAACAGGGGCTGCATATTTTTTCTGGCATTGCACCTTTTTTTTTTTTTTTCTTTGGCTTCGTAGCTGCGGTTTTAATCTTCCTGCACCTCCATTAGTAACTGCAGCAGCAGCTTTAAGGAGGCTACTTCTTCTATTCTCCTGTTGCCTTCTCACATTTCCACCATTTAGCTATAATGACTGGATGTGTGTGCAATGGTACTGGGTTGCCTCCCTCCTCCTGCACCACACTTCCACAGTCTCAGTGTATATGTATGTATATATGTACATCCATGCATTTGTTTTCTCTCCACCTTGTCCTCATAAGGGTCACGGCGTACCAGCTGACTTTGGGGGCAGAAGGCGGGCACGTATGGTGGAACCTTGGTTTAAAGGCCTACTGAAACTCACTACTACCCACCACGCAGTCTGATAGTTTATATATCAATGATGAAATATTAACATTGCAACACATGCCAATACGGCCTTTTTATTTTACTAAATTGCAATTTTAAATTTCCCGGGACTTTTTTCAAGAAAAAAGTCCCGGGTAATGATGACGTGTACGCGTGACGTCACGGGCTGTTATGAATATGAGCGCTGCGCACACACACAGCTAAAAGTCGTCTGCTTTAACGGCATAATTACACAATATTTTGGAGATCTGTGTTGCTAAATCTTTTGCAATTTGTTCAATTAATAATGGAGAAATCGAAGTAGAAAGATGGAGTTGGGAAGCTTTAGCCTTTAGCCACACAAACACACGGTGATTCCTTGTTTAAAATTCCCGGAGCTGAAGCTTTACTATGGATCACAGCGGTCAAGCGAATATGGATCCCGACCGAATGTCAACCGGCAGGTTTCGGTGAGAAAATTGTGGTAAAAAGTCGCCTCTTACCATTGTGCAAGTTCTCCCACTTAAAATGATGACAGAGGTCTGTAATTTTAATCATAGGTACACTTCAACTGTGAGAGACAGAATGTGAAAAAAAAATCCAGGAATTCACATTGTAGGAATTTTAAAGAATTTATTTGTAAATTATGGTGGAAAATAAGTATTTGGTCAACCATTCAAAGCTCTCACTGATGGAAGGAAGTTTTGGCTCAAAATCTCACGATACATGGCCCCATTCATTCTTTCCTTAACACGGATCAGTCGTCCTGTCCCCTTAGCCGGGCGGCATGGCGTATTACAGGAATCGGGAACCTTTTTGGCTGAGAGAGCCATGGAAGCTAAATATTTTAAAATATATTTCCGTGAGAGCCATATATTTTTTTAACACTGAATACAACTACAGTAAATGTGTGCATTTTTATGTAAAACCAACATTAGGGTATAACACGTCTTGAACAGGTGCGATAGAAAACGGATGGAAGGATAAAAATGCATGAGAATTTTTTTATATTTTGAACGTTATTTTAACACTGATTACCAGTGGAATTATTCATTACTTATTGTGTCAAGCAATTAAAAGATTAATCTGAGAGCCAGATGCAGTCATCAAAAGAGTCACATCTGGCTCTAGAGCCATGGGTTCCCTACCCCTGGCGTAGTGGGTAGAGCGGCCGTGCCAGAAACCTGAGGTTTGCAGGTTCGCTTCCCACCTATTGACATCCAAATCGCTGCCTTTGTGTCCTTGGGCAGGACACTTCACCCTTGCCCCCGGTGCCGCTCACACTGGTGAATGAATGATTGGTGGTGGTCGGAGGGACCGTAGGCGCAAACTGGCAGCCACGCTTCCATCAGTCTACCCCAGGGCAGCTGTGGCTACTGATGTAGCTTACCACCACCAGGTGTGAATGAATGATGGGTTCTCACTTCACTGTGAGTGCTTTGAGTATCTAATAATAGGAAAGCGCGATATAAATCTAATCCATTATTATTATTATTATTAGCAAAATACACAGCCCCAAAGCATGATGTTTCCACCCCCATGCTTCACAGTAGGTATGGTGTTCTTGGGATGCAACTCAGTATTCTTCTTCTTCCAAACACGACGAGTTGAGTTTATATCAAAATGGATACATGGATTATACAGCAGAGGATTGGGAGAATGTCATGTGGTCAGATGAAACCAAAGTAGAACTTTTTGGTATAAACTCAACTCGTCGTGTTTGGAGGAAGAAGAATACTTAGTTGCATCCCAAGAACACCATACCTACTGTGGAGCATGGGGGTGGAAACATCATGCTTTGGGGCTGTTTTTCCTGCTAAGGGGACAGGACGATTGATCCGTGTTAAGGAAAGAATGAATGGGGCCATTTATCGTGAGATTTTGAGCCTAAACCAACTTCCATCAGTGAGAGCTTTGAATGGTTGACCAAATACTTATTTTCCACCATAATTTACAAATAAATTCTTTAAAATTCCTACAATGTGAATTCCTGGATTTTTTTTTTCACATTCTGTCTCTCACAGTTGAAGTGTACGTATGATGAAAATTACAGACCTCTGTCATCATTTTAAGTGGGAGAACTGGTTGCACAATCGGTGGCTGACTAAATACTTTTTTTCCACACTGTACATTACAATGCAGAAAACAGTGTACGCAAGAAAAAAAATCCAGATATATTACTACTTTTTTGCCCCACTGTGTATATACATCTATATATATATATATATATATATGTATATATATATATATATATATATATATATGTGTGTGTGTGTATATATATATATATATATATATATATATATATATATATATATATATATATAAATATAATGTGTGTGTGTATATATATATAAAAATCCTGATATATTACTACTTTTTTGCCCCACTGTGTATGTGTGTATATATATATATATATATATATATATATATATATATATATATACACACACAAATGTATGGAGTTTGCATGTTCTCCCCGTGACCGCGTGGGTTATCTCCGGGTACTCTGGCTTCCTCCCACTTCCAAAGACATGCACCTGGGGATAGGTTGATTGGCAACACTAAATTGCCCCTGGTGTGTGGGTGTAAATGTTGTCCGTCCATCTGTGTTGGCCCTGCTATGAGGTGGCGACTTGTCCAGGGTGTACACCGCTTTCCGCCCGGATGCAGCTGAGATAGGCTCCAGTACCCCTCGGGACAAGCGGTAGAAAATGGATGGATGGATGCATGTATGTGTATATATATATATGTAGGTGTGTAAATGTTTGTATATTAGGGTTGTACGCAATTATTAGTATATTGGTTTAGTATAGTACCGCAATACTAATGAATCATATTCGGTACTATACCGCCTCTGAAAAGTACTAGTCCGCCACATAGAATATGCTAAAAGAGAAAATAAGCAGATATTAACAGTAAATCAACAAGTAGATTATTAATTCGTTTTCTACCATTTGTCCTTTATAATTTTTTCAAAATTATAGAATGATAAATGACACAACATGTTACTGCGTACGTCAGCAGCTAAATTAGGAGCCTTTGTTTGCTTACTTACTAATAAAAGACACGTTGTCTTGTATATTCACTATTTTATTTAAGGACAAACTTGCAATAAGAAACATATGTTTAATGTACCATAAGATGTTTTGTGAAATGAAGGCCAATTATGCAATTTTTTGTGGTCCCCTTTATTTAGAAAAGTACCGAAACGTATCGAAAACATTTTGGTATCGGTACCAAAATATAGGTATCGCGAAAACACTAGTGTGTGTATATGTGTGTGCGTGTGTGTGTACAGTACAGACCAAAAGTTTGGACACACCTTCTCATTTCAATGCGTTTTCTTTATTTTCATGGCTGTTTACACAGTAGATTGTCACTAAAGGCATCAAAACCCTTTCAGGTGACTACCTCGAGAGAATGCCAAGAGTGTGCAAAACAGTAATCACAGCCAAGGGTGACTATTTTGAAGAAACTAGAAAAAAACAACATGTCTTTAGTTATTTCAAACCTAACGAATGAAGCGTTCGTACGCCGAACATTCGCACACAGAGGCATATTTGGTGCAATGTAAAGGTTTGTAAACAGATAAGAGGCAAATAAGAGGCATTTGTGAATCGATGTTGGCAGCTCTTGAGCTGACCTACTCTGTGACCTAGTGGCTAGTGCCCACCCTGAGATAGGTAGGTTGTGAGTTCAAACCCCGGCCAAGTCAAACCAAAGACTATAAAAATGGGACCCATACCTGCACTCAGCATCGAGGGTTGGAATTGGGGGTTAAATCACCAAAAATGATTCGCGGGCGCGGCACTGCTGCTGCCCACTGCTCCCCTCACCTCCCAGGGGGTGAACAAGGGGATGGGGCAAATGCAGAGGACAAATTTCACCACACCTAGTGTGTGTGTGACAATCATTGGTACTTTAACTTTAACTTAACTTTAGCATGCAGCTCTTTACCGCCACCCTAGTGGCTCCCTGGAGCTTTTTGATGAGGGAAGATATTATTTTTTTTTGTTTCAATAGGGTTTCTGTAGGAGGATAAACATGACACAAACCTTCCTAATTGTTAGAAATCTCACTGTGTATGTTATACATGCTTCACTGATGAGAGTATTTGGCGTGCACCGTTTTGTCCTACTAATTTCAGCGGTCCTTGAACTCACCGTTGTTTGTTTACATGTGCAACTTTCTCCGTAACTGCCAAAGAAAGATGTTTCATGCCACTCCTCCTTTGTCTCATTTTGTCCACCAAATATTTTATGCTGTGTGTAAATTCACAAAGGTGATCTTTGTTGATGACTGTAAGCTAATTTCGCTGTAGGTACATATTGCATTGTTATGCCTCGTTTGTAGGGATATTTGAGCTCATTTAATTTTGTTTACCTATGTCTTCTGTGTATTTAATTTGTATTTGTTTTGTTTTCCCGCTCCAGGGGTGCTTTCTCCGTGGTGAGGCGATGCGTCAAGAAGTCCACCGGCCAGGAGTACGCTGCGAAAATCATCAACACCAAGAAGCTCTCTGCCAGAGGTGAGTGCACGCAGGAAAGCAATGGCGTCGTGTAGGATGCCTGACAACTGTGGCTCTTTAGCAGTGAAGTCACCTCCGGTTGCAGGAGTGTTCGCTTTAATCCCCAAAGAGCAGCTGATTCCTCTTCCTGGTCAGCCCAGTTTCCTGAAGAGCTGCAAGCCACTTGGCTGAGTTTCCTGCTGCGGTTTTAAAAGGCGCTCACTGTGAGGCTCAGCGAGCTTCTCACATTTGCATTAGGAGCAGCTTGAGGTTTGATGCCAAAACATCCTTGTGATCGATACGGTGTCTTATTGATGATAGCCCGCTACTTTGCACAATAGAAATTAACAGATTACCTGGAAAGAATCCACACAGTCAAAGCCCATGATTCGCTTACTCATGCACAAGAACAGACATGCAACTTAGGTGTGTAATATACCTTGTTTCCAAGCTAAAGATCACACCGGCACTCAAGCAGCACCCACCATATTTTAGAAGAAAGTAATATTCTTTTATATATACTGCATTAGCCGCACCTTACTTTCAACCGCAAATATATACCGGTATGAAATATTTTGAAAATGTTATTTACATACCTTAATGGTTTCCAAACGGTGTCTGTGACACGGCAGTAAAACGGCTGATCAAACAAAACAGAAGTCATTGTCATTGACCCACAAGCTGCGGAAGCTGGCTCTCCAATCAGCTAAACAGCCTCAACAACGCCACAGAAACATTTTGGTGAATTTACTGAGGAATTTGTGAAACTGAAACAATACAATAATAATGCCATTGTGAAGTGAAGTGAATTAAATTTATATAGTGCTTATCTATAGTGACTCAAAGCGCTTTACATAGTGAAACCCAATATCTAAGTTACATTTTAACCAGTGTGGGTGGCACTGGGATCAGGTGTGTAAAGTGTCTTGCCCAATGACACAACGGCAGTGACTAGGATGGCAGAAGTGGGGATCGAACCTGTAACCCTCAAGCTACTGGCACGGCCACTCTACCAACCAAGCTATACCGTCCCATTATCAGGTAATGATACTAACAGGTTGTCAGCTAATACTCTCATATTGTTTAAATCAGTAACCAGTAGTAAAACTCCTGCTTTTCTCATGGCCCAAATAGTTCACAATAGCACTATACATAATTATAATCCCAGGGCGTCTAGTAAGGAGCATTTTGTACTCCCTCGTCCCAGGAAGAATACTTTACGGAATCTTTTTATTAATAGATCTGTATCGCTCTGTAATAACCTACCTCGAATTCTCACCAGCATTGAAAGTAAACAGGTTTTTAAAAGAAAAGTAATATTTTATCTGAGTTTTTAAATTAGTTTGCTTGTTGATGATTTTGTTTGGTCTTGTAATGTGTAGTTATATTTACATGGTAATTATTATTCTGTGACTGTAAATTGTTTGCTTGTTTTCTTATTGATGCTTTTATTTTGTGTCTGTATTGTGTAGTTATAATTATATACTTATATGCTTTTACTTGTAATTGTATTGGGTTTGTGGACCCCAGGAAGACTAGTGGGTGTTTGTGGCAACCAGCTAATGGGGATCCTTAATAAACACTTGAAAACGTGTTAGCATATTCGCAAATGCTAATAACGCTTGCTTGATTATGGTACATTACGATAGCAGGTACAAATATGCATGAAAACACTCCTACAGGCATCACACCGGGATGACAGTTTAATAAGTATGAATAGTTTTAGTTATATTGTAAAACTTATAAACATTGCTGGGAGTGATGTGTGAAAAGTCCATAAGAGTAGAAACACTACGGAAGAATTCTGCTGGTTCAAGGAACAAAACAGGAGGTACATTTTCAACCCGCACTACCAGCAGTGAGCGAACTTGTCCCAAAGATGGCGCCATAGCACAAACATTAACAGATCTTTATAGTGTCTTTGTCAATGTAATATGACAACTGTTTGTTAAATACAAAACATTGTAGCCGTTGGCAAAGAAAAATCCATAAATTAGCCACACCGTTTTATAAGCCGCAGGGTTCAAAGCGTTGGAAAAAAGTAGCGGCTTATACTCCGGAAAATACAGTAGTTCATGTGATTGATCCTCTTACTAATGATTAATAACCACCACTTTTACGACTCAAAAATAATCAACAAAGTCAAAGCCATCCATCCATCCATCCATCCATCCTTCCATTTTCTACCGCTTGTCCCTTTCGGGGTCGGGGGGGTGCTGGAGCCTATATCAGCTGCATTTGAGCAAAAGGCGAGGTACACCCTGGACAAGTCGCCACCTCATCGCAGGACCAACACAAATAGACAGACAACATTAACACTCACATTCACACACTAGGGAATGGTTCGCTAAATTGACAAAAAATAATCTTTAAAGTCCTGAAGTAAAGTTGATAAGATTGTTCTTCCCAACCTTGATCATTAACTGCCACCTTTACAACTCAAAATAATCTACCAAGGCAAAGCCTATGGTTTGGTTGTATAGTTAATACGATTGTTCCGCCCATCATTGATAAATCATCACTGAGGGCGTGAATCTCCGGGCACCTAATGATTCGATCTGATTCCGATTGTTGGGGTGAAGATTCGATTCAGAATTTTTTCTTGTTTCAACCGATTCTCGCAATGTATTTTGTATGATAAATAAAATTAACTTTTTCAAAACAGGTTAGAGGTTAGAAAAGCCCTTTCTAATTGCATGGAGATAGCCTAAAATGTATTCTCATGAAAAAAATGTGTGTGTGTCTGTCTGTCTGTCTATCTACAAAACCCAAAACCATGGAAGATGTCACGTTGTGTAATTCCTAAATAAAAACAGAATACAATGATTTGCAAACCTTTTCAACCTATATTCAGTTGAATAGACTGCAAAAACAAGATACTTAACGTTAGAACTGGTAAACTTTATTTTTTGCAAATATTAGCTCATTTGGACTTTGATGCTTGCAACATGTTTCAAAACAGCTGGCACAAGTGGCAAAAAAGACTGAGAAAGTTGAGGAATGCTCATCAAACACTTATTTGGAATATCCTACAGGTCAACAGGCTAATTGGGAACAGTAGCTTCAATGAAATGCTCAGTCATCCACAAACAAGGATAGGGGCGAGAGTCAACACTTTGTGAACAAATGCGTGAGCAAATTGTCGAACAGTTTAAAAACATTTCTCGACGAGCTATTGCAAGGAATTTAGGGATTTCACCATCTATGGTCCGTAATATCATGAAAAGGTTCAGAGGCCACCTCATCATAGGGCCAACACAGACAACATTCACACTCACATTCACACACTAGGGCCAATTTAGTGTTGCTAATCAACTTATCCCCAGTTGCATGTTTTTTGAAGCCATATATAACTTGATTACTGAAAATTATGAATCGATTTAAAATCGGGATGAATAAGAATATCGGAATTCGGATGTGAATCGTTTTTGTTCCGTGCAGCCCTAATGATCACTTTTTGACTCAAAATAATCCACAAATCTTATGGTTAGTTTACTCATGAGTTCAGACCTGCAACATAGTTGGGTCCTGTAGTACATTAGTTTATAAACTTTTGGACATTGTTGCCCAACTTTTCCTCTACTACTAATTATATATAACTTAGTTACAGTTTACAAACATGTCAATTGATATGAAAACGTGTTAATCACACAACATTTTTACCAAGGCTTCGGGCAGGCTGATTACAAAATCAAATATACTGCAAAAGAAGGAAGGGACTCATGGAAACTGATGAAAAATAAATGTACATTTAATTACTCTGCACTAATATACATTCTAACTAAATTAATAATAATTAATAATATATATGTTTATTAAATAAACTGTCAATAAATAACAAAATAAATGTAATGGAGCCTTCCACTAGTAATCAACGATAGTTTAGCGCTTGACAATACAATTAATTGGAATAACGCAAAGTACCCGATAGGCCTGCCAATGCCTGAGCAAAGACCTAAAAAGTAGAAGTCTCATAACGTCTTTGTTCCCCACGGCTGGTATGCATTTCAGCCACCACCTTTCATTTGGGAAATAAACCAAATTACCAAATTGGATATGCTTTCTCATGCTCAGCCATGCAACGTAAACGTGTCGTAAAAATAAATGGTCATTCGTCCTGCCAGTTATTGATAATAACCTCCACCTGTATGTGTAATTGACATAAACAAAAACCGGATATGATTTACAAACTCATTGTTGTGTTATGATGTGATGACATTTGTGAACTTGTCAAATGTGCGCGTTGGGCCTTTTTGTTCAACCATAACATTGTGAATGAGTTAGTTTCAAACTGTAAGCCTTTGCAGACCACAATCCTTCCGCCTTTGTGAAGGTCTGCTTGTTTTTTTTACGAGTCATGTTTCCTGTTTTCGGTGGACCTGCTAGATTGTCCACACATGTTGCTAAATATTCGCATTCCCGCTGTCTGTCCGACTCTTTGCGGTGAGTGGTCTGTATGTTGGTCGGTGTCAGACCAGTAGAGACTGGGCGACGATGTCATTGAGAGCCGGTTCTGGCCTGACTGGGCTGTTCCGTTCCCACAGGGTTGCTGTGCCTCCTCCCGTCAACCCACCCGTGTCATTTTCCTTTCCTTTCCCATTTATTCCTCATAAACAGCTCATTGATTGGAGGGGAAATTCCTAAAGACCAGACAAATTTGGCAGAGCATATGCGAATTGTGCACTTTGCTGTGCTGGCAGTGGTCCATAGTTGGTAACCCCAGCAACAGGGGGGGTGGATCTCTTCATCTTACAGGCTGGAGAGAACACTTTCTCTTTGTGTTGGAAAGAAGATGCTATTTTCTCATTTTACACTTATTTCTATACATTTCTGTTACTATAATGGACAAACTAAGGGTATATTTACATGTGGGAACCTATAAACACAAATTCTTAACACTGTAAGAACTACTCTGGGGGAAAAACAACTAAAAACATTTTAAAGGGGAACATTATCACCAGACCTATGTAAGCGTCAATATATACCTTGATGTTGCAGAAAAAAGACCATACATTTTTTTAAACCGATTTCCGAACTCTAAATGGGTGAATTTTGGCGAATTATTTGCTCTCGGAGCGATGTTGTGACGTCACCTAGGTAGTCAACCGCCATTTTCTCAAACACATTATAAACATCGAGTCAAATCAGCTCTTTTATTTTCCGTTTTTTCGACTGTTTTCCGTACCTTGGAGAGATAAT
This sequence comes from Nerophis ophidion, assembly GCF_033978795.1. Lineage (NCBI taxonomy): Eukaryota > Metazoa > Chordata > Actinopteri > Syngnathiformes > Syngnathidae > Nerophis > Nerophis ophidion. Next base: position 52,412,055 of record NC_084619.1, on the reverse strand, counting down.
GCCTTGTCGGTGTGTTGTCGGAGGGTGTAACAACACGATCAGGGACGGATTCAAGTTGTCTTACGTGGAGTGTGCGCTAACATGCTATTTAGGCTAGCTGTATATACAGTTGTAACTATATTTGCATCCAGCCTTTCCCTCCACCCACATTTAATCCCAAACAAACACTTACCAATCGACAGATTTAAGTTGCTCCAGTGTCACAAGATGCGAAAGTCCCGATCGTTTGGTCTGCACATTTTACCGGCGATGCTAAGGCAGACATGGCACAGAGATGTATGGATATTCTGCAGATGCATTTCCAACGATAAAGTCAACGAAATCACAAAGGTGAGTTTTGCTGATGTTATTGACTTATGTACTAATCAGACATATTTGGTCGCGGCATGACTGCCAGCTAATCGATGCTAACATGGTATTTTGGCTAGCTGTATGTACATTTGTAGCTATATTTGCATCCAGTGTTTCCCTCCACCCACATTTCATGCCAAACAAACAAACACCATCGACGGATTTAAGTTATCGGCGATGCAAAGGCAGACATGGCACAGAGATGTATGGATATCCTGCGACACTCAATCGTTGGTCAGAAGGCGATCGCCGAGTAGCGTCAATAGCTATTCGCTCAATAGCTTCAGTTTCTTCTTCAATTTTGTTTTCGCTATCTGCCTCCATACTCCAACCATCCATTTCAATACATGCGTAATATGTTGAATCGCTTAAGCCGCTGAAATCCGAGTCTGAATCCGAGCTAATGTTGCTATATCTTGCTGTGCTATCCGCCATGTTTGTTTGGATTGGCATCACTGGATGACGTCACAGGAAAATGGATGGTGGCTTCACAGATAGCGAAAATCAGGCACTTTAAAGCCTTTTTTCGGGATATTCCATGATGGGTAAAATGTTGAAAATAACTTCGAAAAATAAAATAAGCCACTGGGAACTGATTTTTATTGGTTTTAACCCTACTGAAATTGTGATAATGTATGCCAGGCCACTAGTTGGCGATGTTACTTTGTAAAAAAAACCTTACGCACACGCTCATTGACAACTTGTTTTAATGGGTTAACCTAAAAACGTCTTTTGAATAGTCTTTGTCAAAGTATATGTGATATGAGTGAGGATTTGAAGTCCTGCGATTAGGGATCTAATGATGTGAACATTTCTTATCACGGTATTGTTGAATCTGTTCAAAAAGTACTTGAACACACACTGAAATCCTGTGACAAAGTTTAAAAAAAAAAAAAAATTTTGCAAAATAAACAATTTTGCATATTTTGTGTTTCCTATGCTCGGTCGGTGATGGGAAGTAACAAGCTACATGTACTTAAGCTATTTGGCATAACTACATTTTCCAGTAGCTTAGCTCTTTTTTAACGAGTAGCTTGTCCTGTAGTTTAGCTAATTTAGACCCACGTAGCTAAGTACCTTACATCGGACTGGCCAATCAGAGGCAAAATAAGGCGGCTCATCAAAACCGGGAGGCAAAATCATAACAGACACACACTCATGTCACATGACGACGAGGGAGTCAGAGAAAGAGGGACACTTCAAGCTGATGACTCCAAAAAAAAAAAAAAAACATACTTTAGAATGGCAGAGGAATTCTCTCCCTCAGATTAGATTAGATCAAGATGACGTGCAGGAGATCCACATTGATGCGTGTTTTTGGCCATATTTAGACAAATGTATGTGTTTAGAGAAAACAATGCACTAAAACTTTAGTTTTTAGTTTTTTACTCTGTAACTAAAATAACTGATTTCTTCATCTAAGATGTCGAACACACATTTAGGAACACACATTAAAGGCCTACTGAAACCCACTACTACCGACCACACAGTCTGATAGTTTATATATCAATGATGAAATATTAACATTGCAACACATGCCAATACGGTTGGTTTAGTTTACTAAATTGCAATTTTAAATTTCACGCTTGATTGATTGATTGATACTTTTATTAGTAGATTGCACAGTACAGTACATATTCCGTACAATTGACCACTAAATGGTAACACCCGAATAAGTTTTTCAACTTGTTTAAGTCGGGGTCCACGTTAATCAATTCATGGTACAAATATATACTATCAACATAATACAGTCTAATACAGTTAGACAGAGTTTCTTGTTGAAAACGTCACGGAATGATGACGCGTGCGTGTGACGTCACGGACTGTTAGGACATTTTAGCGCAGCACTATTTGCGGCTAAAAGTCGTCTCTTTTCATCGCGCAATTAAACAGTATTCTGGACATCTGTGTTGCTGAATCTTTTGCAATTTGTTCAATTAATAATGGAGAAGTCAAAGTAGAAAGATGGAGTTGGGAAGCTTTAGCCTTTAGCCACACAAACACACGGTGATTCCTTGTTTAAAATTCCCAGAGGTGAAGCTTTACTATGGATCAGAGCGGTCAAGCGAACATGGTTCCCGACCACTTGTCAACCGGCAGGTTTCGGCGAGAAAATTGTGTGAAAAAGTCGCCTCTTACCGGAGATCTGTGGAGTTTGCGCCGTCCTTGTATCTGCCGTGACTTCCCTCAGACACTGGCCTCAAGACACCCGTGGACACACCCCTCCGACTATCAGGTACTATTTAAACTCACTAAAACACTAGCAACACAATAGAAACATAAGGGATTTCCCAGAATTATCCTAGTAAATGTGTCTAAAAACATCTAAATCCGTCCCAATGCAATCACCTTTTTTTTTTTACTTTATTTATTTATTTTAATTTTTTTTCTAGTCCCTGCTATCAATATTATCATCCACAAATCTTTCATCCTCGCTGAAAATTAATGGGGAAATTGTCGTTTTCTCGGTCAGAATAGCTCTTGCTGCTGGAGGCTCCCATTAAAAACAATGTGAGGACGTGAGGAGCCCTCACCCTTGTGACGTCGTCTGCGACTTCCAATAAAGGCAAGGCTTTTTTATCAGCACCAAAAGTTGTGAATTTTATCGTCGATGTTCTCTACTAAATCCTTTCAGCAAAAATATGGCAATATCGCAAAATGATCAAGTATAACACATAGAATGGACCTGCTATCCCCGTTTAAATAAGAAAATCTAATTTCAGTAGGCCTTTAAGGTGAGTTGAGTTCATGAAAAGTTTTACTGCACATAACCATTACCAGCTGTTTCCAAACACACGAGTCATTGTTTTTTTTTTTGTCTATAGATAGATTTTTTTTTTTTTATTGTAGGTAGATAAAATGAATAACATTACGGTGTTGGGGCAAACAAAAGGAAAACTAAATAAACACATACAGTGGGATGTGGGGACCCCTATAGGTATAGGGGGTCCCCAGCTAAATGACAGATAGTTAATAGTAATTGACCCTTAATGTGGCATTTGTACACACTCTGTTACATTAACATGGATATTATACATGTGGGCCCGCACATATAAATGTCGTTAAATGTAGCTTGTAGTGTAGCTTGCTACAATTCTCCAAAGATAGATTAGCTACATGTAATCGGGAGTAACTTGTAGCTCAGCTTACTACATTTTCCAAGTAGCACGCCTATCACCGCTTATGCTTCACTGATAATGTTCCGGCGGGCGCTATAGCATCCCACCCTGTTTAGCGGTCTTTGAACGCAACCTAAAAACACCTCTGTCTGCTATTCCTCGGAATATACATCACTCTGTTCTAAGAGAGAACAGCCTGTAGGTTCCATGTGTACAATTGAATAGCTTAGTTGCTTGCTTGTTGTTTCTTCATGGGTAAAGACCTTCAATGTCTCTTGTGTTCATGTTAGCATTTAAGCTAACGGCCTCGCGCTAGGCAGTCAGTCAGTATATCAAAGTGTGGTTATCTATCAGGTTTTTTTGATCATTTTATTTTTAGTTGCCCTATTAGGCAAAACCAACTTTTCTCACCTATTGGTACCTCCAAAATTTGAAATCAAACCATGGAGACTTGTCGGATGCATTTATAAAACAATCTTGCCTTTCTTCATATTTCCTTAAAACAAGCTGTTTGGAATTTGCCCATTTTTTGATGTTTTTCGCAGTTGTGTCGTCACCGATTATATGGTACCGAAGAGCTCTGTGCCAGTCCGCCATTGTAGTCCGGGGCTGTGGTCGATAAGCTCCTTCTTTTCCTCCCTCTTGTTGTGGGTCATATTGCCTCACACATGCACATGCACTTGCTGCTTTTTTCATTTCTAACACAAAGTAAATAAATAAATGATAAATGGGTTGTACTTGTATAGCGCTTTTCTACCTTCAAGGTATTCAAAGCACTTTGACACTACTTCCACATTTACCCATTCACACACTGATGGAGGGAGCTGCCATGCAAGGCGCCAACCAGCACCCATCAGGAGCAAGGGTGAAATGTCTTGCTCAGGACACAACGGACGTGACGAGGTTGGTACTAGGTGGGAATTGAACCAGGGACCCTCGGGTTGCGCACGTCCACTCTACCACTGCGCCACACCGTAGCATTGAGTTCGATCTTATATCTGTCAGTATGGATTTTATATCTGTCGCTATGGAAGGGCTAAAAACTACAACATGGTCAGAAAGCATCTTGAAAACGGTCTGCAAAAAATAATCTATGCAATGTTTTTACCAGAGAACCACCATTACATGTCATGTAGATCACAAGGAAGTGTTTTAAATGTAGAAAAGAAATCATATTATGACCCCTTTTAAAACGGTTTTATTGCGGTTATCATTAATACGGTTTGTCGTTACATCCCTACCTGTCAACTAAATGGGCACATTATCGTTGTAGTGAATGTTCTAAGGCCCTGTCTACATTAAGTCCGATAACTCCTTAAATGAATGATTATTTAGCCTAAGCCCTGTGTCAGCCACACTAAACCATCATTAAAGGTTCCTTTTCTTGGATAATTTTTTACACGTGTAAAGTGTATTTCTTGAATCTCCGGCTCTTAGCTTTGTATGGACTCATCGATCGTTTACAAACTGAGTTCAAAGAGGAATGGACGCCAGAAAGACAGCGCCCCACACAGGAGGTGATGTCAGAAAGAATGTGCCACAGCCAGCTTCATAACGAGCGGTATAGTAATGCGCGATTGCAGCTATTTCAGACAGCAACGTAGCAATTGAGTGACGGTTTTGAATGAGGCTTGGAAAAACGGCAGCCAGGTGGGCTATGTTTGTCAAGGAGTGTGTTGTGCCACAGGAACGGCAAGAGAACTTTCAAATGTCCAGGTCAGCTGTGATTCTACTTAGCGAAAAACTTGGTCCATTTGTCGAAGGGCTCCCGTGGACGAGGGAGTGCTACGAAAAACTGTGAACGCATTTGGACTGGCAAAGCAGACTATCAGTTGTTGTCTGCCATGGATGTCGAGTGATTACTCGACGTCTAATTTTGTACTCTATAACTATTGTGAAGCAATGAAGTGGTTGCTGCTGTCAAGTACGACCGCAGAATTTCAGCCTACAAGCAGTGTCCTGACCAGATAGATATCTAGATCCCTGTGTCAATTGTTGTAAAATGTTCTTTATCACATTGTTTACTTTCACACGTCCATTAAAGATATGATTCATGTATGATGGCTCAGGTGCGATTCACTACAATAGGGCTGGTCTAACAGCTGCTGATGGTGAGGCAAGCTAGGTTTACTGTTAAAAGAATGCGTGGGTTCCCTCCGGGTACTCAGGCTTCCTCCCACCTCCAAAGACATGCACCTGGGGATAGGTTGATTGGCAACACTAAATTGGCCCGAGTGTGTAAATGTGAGTGTGAATGTTGTCTGTCTATCTGTGTTGGCCCTGTGATGAGGTGGCGACTTGTCCAGGGTGTACCCCACCTTCCGCCCGATTGTAGCTGAGATAGGCGCCAGCGACCCCGAAAGGGAATAAGCGGTAGGAAATGGATGGAAATGTGGCAATAGTGTACATTGAAACACAGGGTAAAAATACACTTCCATGTAGCACTGGGCGATATGGCCTTTTTTGAATATCTCAATATTTTTAGGCCATGTCACAATGCACGATATATATCTCGATATTTTGCCATAGCCTTGAATGAAAACTTGATGCAAATAATCACAGCAGTTTGATAATTCTATGTGTCTACATTAAAACATTCTTCTTTGTCCTGCATTAATATATGCTCATTTTAAACTTTCATGCAGAGAGGGAAATCACATCTCAGTCAATTTAGCAAAACTGTATTTATTAAACAGTTATTAAGCAGTGGCACAAACATTCATGTCATTTCAAAAAGAACGTGCAAGATTGTCAGAGACATTTTAAAAGAAGCTGAGTGGACTTTTGTGCATGATGTCACTAAGATGACATCAAAACAACACTAAAGTGTACTTTTTGTACAGAACGCCATTACAATAGTTTAAAACAAATAAAGTGAACTTTTGTGCATGATGTCACACAAGATATTTCAATAACTGTCAAGATAAAAATGAGCTGCATCATAGGAAATCAAATAGTGTATTTCCTTCGCTGTGTGGTAGGTTCCTGTGGACGTTATCTCCTGTTGTCGACTATTTTTTTCATATGGTGTTAATGTGGAAATGGTGGCCTCTGCATTTTGTAGTGTGGCACCGAACGGAGATGTTGACATGCGAAGTAATCACTCTTCATTCTCTAGCAGGTGACTTTTCAAATGATGCTGCATATCAGCAGTAATGCTACTTTTTGTAGCAACACTTTTACCCCGCACTTGAAAAATTGCGGTTATCTGTTCGACATATTCCCACTTGAAGCCAAACCACCACCAGACGATGGACCCCTTGCTGTTTTTCTTGGGAATTCATTCTTCCTTGAATTGTTACCAGATTCGCACCGTCTTTCTCTCGTATTACCACTAGCACCACAGCTAACGTTACCCATGCCGCTACCTCTCTGCTCCGCGAGGGCGTATACGTATGTGATGTATGTAAGAAGGTGCGCTTGTTTTATGTCTCTGTGAGGAAAGACAAAAAAAGAGTGAGAAGAGCCTGTAATGTAATGCCCGCAGCTAAAAGCAACTGCGTGAGAACGTATACTCAAATATCACGATATAGTCATTTTCTATATCGCACAAAGACAAACCCGCGGTATATCGAGTGTATCGATATATCGCCCAGCCCTACGTCCAGGTCAGAGGTGACTATGAAGCGTGAATTTTTTTCCGAGTATGCGTACAAGGGCGCGTTGCGCCGGCGGGGGGAGGGGGTTTTAAACGATGGCATTGTGTGTGTACGTGTAGATAAGGTTAGGTGGGATATAGCCTGGATCAGTGGTTCTCTAATGGGGGTACGCGAAGGTAAGCCAAGGGGGTACGTGAGATTTTTTTAAAAATATTCTAAAAATAGCAACAATTCAAAAATCCTTTATAAATATATTTATTGAATAATACTTCCACAAAATATGAATATAAGTTCACAAACTGAAAAGAAATGCTACAATCCAATATTCAGTGTTGACAGCTAGATTTTTTGTGAACATGTTCCATAAATATTGATGTTAAAGATTTCATATTTTGTGAACAAATGTTTAGAATTAATTTCATGAATCCAGATGGATCTAAATAAATAAATAAATAAATGGGTTGTACTTGTATAGCGCTTTTCTACCTTCAAGGTACTCAAAGCGCTGTGACACTACTTCCACATTTACCCATTCACACACACATTCACACACTGATGGAGGGAGCTGCCATGCAAGGCGCCAACCAGCACCCATCAGGAGCAAGGGTGAAGTGTCTTGCTCAGGACACAACGGACGTGACGAGGTTGGTACTAGGTGGGATTTGAACCAGTGACCCTCGGGTTGCGCACGGCCACTCTCCCACTGCGCCCTCTCTATTACAATTCCTAAAGAGGGCACTTTAAGTTGATGATTACTTCTATGTGTAGAAATCTTTATTTATAATTGAATCTCTTGTTTATTTTTCAACAAGTTTTTAGTTATTTTTATATATTTTTTTCCAAATAGTTCAAGAAAGACCACTACAAATGAGCAATATTTTGCACTGTTATACAATTTAATAAATCATAAACTGATGACATAGTGCTGTATTTTACTTCTTTATCTCTTTTTTTCAACCAAAAATGCTTTGCTCTGATTAGGGGGTACTTGAATGAAAAAAAAATGTTCACAGGGGATCATACTTGCCAACCTGGAGACCTCCGATTTCGGGTGGTGGGGGGTGGGGAGCGTTGTCGGGGCGGGGCGTGGTTAAGAGGGGAGGAGTATATTTACAGCTAGAATTCACCAAGTCGAGTATTTCATATATATATATATATATATATATATATATATATATATATATCTAAATAAAATAAATACTTGAATTTCAGTGTTCATATATTTAGCCATATACACACACACAACACTCATCTACTCATTGTTGAGTTAAGGGTTGAATTGTCCATCCTTGTTCTATCTGACTATTTTTCTAACCATGCTGAACACCCTCTCTGATGATGCATTGCTGTGTGGCACGCACAAAAGGGCTTTCATCAAATGCACTAGAGTCTGGAATCTTCCATCTCTCCCTAGCGTAGCCCAAAACCAGTCAATCTTTGCTTCCTGAGGAAGATCTTCTCTTGGTAGTCCACTACTTCTTCCCGAAAGCTATCCAGTTCCAATCGCAGCTGCAGCTTGGAACTTACAAGTGTATTTCTTCATCTTACTTGTCGTCGGCGTCGTCACAGCTGTATATTCCTCGTTCTTCTGCTTCGTCTCCTTGTTGTGTGCGCAGTTATGCACTGCACTCTGTAAAAGCCATAGAAGTTATTGTCACTTATGCATGTATAGTAGATTGTAGTATTGTCCTGTTTAAGAGTGTCACAACATTGCTGTGTACGGCAGACAAACTGCTCTACGGTAGACGAAAATGTGACTGCTGTTGTTGTGTGTTGTTACCGCGCTGGGAGGACGTTAATGAAACTGCCTAACAATAATAAACCCACATAAGAAACCAAGAACTCGCTCTCGATCATTGTACAGTTATAATGTCATTGGGCAGACACGCTGTTTATATTGTGGGAAAGCGGACGTGAAAACAGGCTGTCCTCACTCAGGTCCGCATGGAGCTGGAGAGGGCGTGGCCTCCAGCTCCACCTGAATTTTGGGAGATTTTTGGGAGAAAATTTGTCCCGGGAGGTTTTTGGGAGGGGCACTGATTTCCGGGAGTCTCCCGGAAAATCCGGGAGGGTTGTTAAGTATGCAGGGGATACATCACTGAAAAAAGGTCGAGAACCACTGGCCTGGATAACCTTAGTTAAGAAGGGGCCTGAAAGTAACAAAAGTTGATTTTACTTTTTGATTTTCCAGAAGTTGCATTTTAAGGCCTTTTTTCTGAGGTTTGGTTTTCAAGCTCTTAAAATGCAATGGAATGGTCAAAAACACCCACATTTTAAATATCAGTTTTTACCTAAAAACACTTCATAAACAGGCTTGGTTAAAAACAGCAGCAACAACAACTACAAAATAGAGCAAGGACCTTGAGCAAGGCCAGCCAAATTGTGCACTTTTTTTTTTTAAATATCCACACCACCTACATATACTTGAATTATCCATCCAATTTTTACAGGGGAATTAAAGAAAGTGCGAATACCCCGCCACCTTATGTACTTGAATAAAGTGAAAGTAGACTGTGGGAAGTGGAGAGTGCAATTTCATGGTACTTTTAATAGTCAACACTCAAGTGTTCTTTGGTCAGATTTAAAAGATACCATAAAAGGGAGTGAGTAAAGCTGCCTCATCTCTCTGCTGTACTTGTGCCTTGTTTTCCTTTTTGATGAAGGTCCAAATACGGGCAGAGAAAATAGTTGGGATACAGTGATTATTTAATCACATTTTTCAATGCGTACATGAGTGATGAGTGAGACCTTTTAAAGGGGAACATTATCACCAGACCTATGTAAGCGTCAATATATACCTTGATGTTGCAGAAAAAAGACCATATGTTTTTTTAACCGATTTCCAAACTCTAAAAGGGTGAATTTGGCAATTGAAACGCCTTTCAAATGTTCGCTGTCGGAGCAATGACCTGTTCACCCGTGACGTCACAACAGGAAGCAATCCGCCATTTTCTCAAACACATTACACACACCAAGTCAAATCAGCTCTGTTATTTTCCGTTTTTTTGACTGTTTTCCGTACCTTTGAGACATCATGCCTCGTCGGTGTGTTGTCGGAGGGTGTAACAACACGAACAGGGACGGATTCAAGTTGACTTACGTTGAGTGTGCTAATCAGACATATCAATGGTCATGGCATGCTAATCCATGCTATTTAGGCTAGCTGTATGTACTTATTGCATCATTATGCCTCATTTGTAGCTATATTTGCATCCAGCCTTTCCCTCCACCCACATTTAATGCCAAACAAACACATACCAATCGATGGATTCAAGTTGCACTAGTTGTCAAAAGATGCGAAAGTCCCTCGTTTGTTCAGTTCTGTCATAGCATCGCTACCCACGATAGCGATGCCACGACAGAGATGTGTGGATATCCTGCGACACTCAAAGCAGATGCATTTCCAACGATAAAGTCAACAAAATCACAAAGGTGAGTTTTGTTGATGTTATTGACTTATGTGCTAATCAGACATATTTGCGCACGGCATGACTGCAAGTTAATCGATGCTAACATGCTATTTAGGCTAGCTGTATGTACATATTGCATCATTATGCCTCATTTGTAGCTATATTTGCATCCAGCCTTTCCGTCCACCCACATTTAATGCCAAACAAATACATACCAATCGGCGGATTCAAGTTGCACCAGTTGTCAAAAGATGTAATCGTTGGTTAGAAGGCGATCGCCAAATTCGTCCTTGTTGCCGTTGTCTGTCGGGATATGGCTCAATAGCTTCAGTTTCTTCTTCAATTTCGTTTTCGCTATCTGCCTCCACACTCCAACCATCCCTTTCAATACATGTGTGGCCTGTTGAATCGCCTAAGCCGCTGAAATCTGAGTCTGAATCCGAGCTAATGTCGCTATATCTTTCTGTTCTATCCGCCATGTTTGTTTGTGTTGGCGTCACGTAGTGACGTCACAGGAAAATGGACGGGTGGTTATATCGCTGGTGAAAATCAGGCATTATGAAGCATTTTTTCGGGATATTGCCGGATGGGTAAAATTTTGAAAAAGGCTTTGAATAATAAATTAAGCCATTGGGAACTGACTTTTATTGGTTTTAACCCTTCTGAAATTGTGATAATGTTCCCCTTTAATTCTTTATATATTTTGAGCAAATCTACGGTTACAACTTTGTGGGGCACTTTACAGTTTCAGTAAAAAGATGGCAGGCCCTCTCTAGCACCTATTACTACTCTTGAACGCATACCAACATCTTGTATAGGAGTGTTCCCAGAAGACGTTTTGTTGACCATGCATTTTATTTTTTATGACATTTTCAGTGACTAATCTTGATGACACAATTTGGACATCTGCAGGATGTGGTTTTTGTCCTTGTTGCAGGCATACGGGAAAAGTGTTTTCACTTTTTTTTTTAAGGGGGGAGGGATTTTCAGTGTGTCACTGGCTGCAGGCTGATTGGCCGAGGGCAGCCCGACGCGGCGCCGTGAATCTTTGATGAGACCAAATGTAAATATTAGATGAGCAGGGGAGCGTCGCATGCATACAGAAAGAAGAAGCGCACAGAAGTGGAACAAACAGGAGAGAGGCTTCGGAAGCGCAACTCTTAGAACTGAAGTGTGGCTTGGTGTAACACACGTCGTTCCTTTTGTAGTAACCGAGTACCGCTTTCCGATCGTAGCTCCACCCCTGCCGGTTTATAACATACCGCATGACACGAAAGCCAACTTAAATTCATAATAATTATCACTGGTAGAATATTACAAATACACTTTTGCTTTAGATAGACATGCAAATAACAATGTCTTCAGGCAGGTACTTTGTACTTTTTTAAAAATGCCAAGAGAAACAACGTAATAACTGCCTTTTTCTTATTTGAATTAGCCGCAACTTGGCCCGAAACTCAAAATTGGCAACCCATCCAAAGACAAAAATGTATAATTAAGTATATATACGTATATAATATAAAATTAACTACGTTATAGTAGGGCTGGGCGAAAAATCGATATACACGATATATAGCGGGTTTGTTTCTGCGCGATATAGAAAATGATTATATCGTGATATTCGAGTATACGTTCTTACGCAGTTGCTTTTAGCTGCTGGCTTTACACTACATGCACTCTTCGCTCTTGTCTGTCCTTCTCACAGACAGCAAGCGCACCTTCTTACAACACTCATATACACCGATTGTGCAAGTTCTCCCACTTAAAATGATGGCAGAGGTCTATAATTTTCATTATAAGTACAATTCAACAGTGAGAGACAGAATGTGAAAAAAAATCCAGGATTTTACATTGTAGGAATTTTAAATAATTTATTTGTAAATTATGGTGGAAAATAAGTATTTGGTCAACCATTCAAAGCTCTCACTGATGGAAGGAGGTTTTGGCTCAAAATCTCACGATACATGGCCCCATTCATTCTTTCCTTAACATGGATCAATCATCCTGTCCCCTTAGCAGAAAACAGCCCCAAAGCATGATGTTTCCACCCCCATGCTTCACATCAGGTATGGTGTCCTTGGGATGCAACTCAGTATTCTTCTTCCTCCAAACACGACGAGTTGAGTTTATACCAAAATGGATACATGGATGATACAGCAGAGGATTGGGTGGTCATGTGGTCAGATGAAACCAAAATATAACTTTTTGGTAAAAACTCAACTCGTCGTGTTTGGAGGAAGAAGAATACTGAGTTGCATCCCAAGAACACCATACCTACTGTGAAGCCTGGGGGTGGAAACATCATGCTTTGGTGCTGTTTTTCTGCTAAGGAGAGAGGACGATTGATATGTGTTAAGGAAAGAATGAATGGGGCCATGTATCGTGAGATTTTGAGCCAAAACCTCCTTCCATCAGTGAGGGCTTTGAATGGTTGACCAAATACTTATTTTCCACCATAATTTACAAATAAATTCTTTAAAATTCCTACAATGTGAATTCCTGGATTTTTTTTCACATTCTGTCTCTCACAGTTGAAGTGTACCTATGATGAAAATTACAGACCTCTGTCATCATTTTAAGTGGGAGAACTTGCACAATCGGTGGCTGACTAAATACTTTTTTGCCCCACTGTACGTATATGCATTGGTCACATTGGTCATGAACAGGAAGATGGTTTCGCTGTATAGTGAGTTAAACCAAATTGGTCTATATCATTTTATAACAATGATTAAACAATGACTTGGAGAAACCAGCAAACAAACAGTCGAGTGCCCTTTAAGAGGATGTTTTGATTGTATCACCCTGCTATTGGACAACAAACACATCGACGCTCAAACTCAGCATTCACTTAAACTAGCATGCATGCATTACAACTGTGCAACCAATCTATCCTATTTTTTATGTATTTTTTCACATTTTGGTATCGCTCGTTGGATCACGTAGTTTGTGACAATCAATATTTATATAAATCCACATGTTCCTGCTGCCATGTAAACCAATGACTACATCAGTGGTTCTCAACCTTTTTTCAGTGATGTACCCCCTTTGAACATTTTTTTAATTCAAGTACCCCCTAATATATTTATTACATTGTATAACAGTGCCAAATATTGCTCCTTTGTAGTGGTCTTTCTTGAACTATTTGGAAAAAAATATATTAAAATAACTAAAAACCTGTTGAAAAATAAACAAGTGATTCTATTATAAATAAAGATTTCTACTAATAGAAGTAATCATCAACTTAAAGTGCCCTCTTTGGGGATTGTAATAGAGATCCATCTGAATTCATAAACTTAATTCTAAACATTTCTTCACAAAAAAAGAAATCTTTAACATCAATATTTATGGAACATGTCCACAAAAAATCTATCTGTCAACACTGAATATTGCATTTCTTTTCACATTTTATGAACTTACATTAATATTTTGTTAAAGTATTATTCAATAAATATATTTATAAATGATTTTTGAATAGTTGCTATTTTTATAATATATTTTTTAAATCTCACGTATCCCTTGGCATACCTTCAAGTACCCCCAGGGGTACGCGTACCCCCATTTGGGAACCACTGGACTACATCAGCAAGGTGTGTGTATGCGTACGTGCCTCTTTATAAGTTCATGCATGCATTTAAAATTATTGCCACAATAATCAAACTTTACAGATAAGTAAGTTACCAGCAATGAAAGTGAACTAATAGAGGAGTTTTTATTGGCATTATTTATTGCGACACTTGGATATTGAAAAAGCAATAAAAGCATGCAGACACCAGGGAGAGACAGCCTGGCAACAAGATCGTGTGTGTGTGTGTGTGTGTGTGTGTAGCAAGTCGGATCACACTATAGTGGGTACGCTTTTACTCTTCCCACTGGACTTTTCCTTTTTTGATTAGCTTCCAAGTCATCACATGATCATATTTCTCGCGTTCATTTTGCGTTATTGTACCATGTGCCATCAAAAGGATGGTGTCACGTTTTTAAGTTGCCATGACAACGGTAGAGCTGTAAATATCAAAAAGGAAACTACTACAGGAGTAGAAGTGTCTTGTGTGCAGACAAATATTTTTAAGAGGTAAGTCTTACATGCTCACAATTTCATAAATTAATTGGATTTATATAAAAAAACACTATTACTGCTTTCTATTCAAAAGTTTTCTCGTGACCAGATTTGTCGTTCTGTTAGGTCTGTTTTAGCCTTTTTACTGAATTAAATAATGCAGATGCGCAATGTTTTACCAATACAGATACTTTTCTGCTCCCCATTACTTATTTACAAACCCTGTTTCCATATGAGTTGGGAAATTGTGTTAGATATAAATATAAACAGAATTCAATGATTTGCAAGTCCTTTTCAACCCGTATTCAATTGAATGCACTACAAAGACAAGATATTTGATGTTCAAACTCATAAACTTTATTTTTTTTTGCAAATAATAATTAACTTATAATTTCATGGCTGCAACACGTGCCAAAATAGTTGGGAAAGGGCATGTTCACCACTGTGTTTCATCACCTTTTTATTTTAACCACACTCAATAAACCTTTGGGAATTGAGGAGACACAGTTTTGAAGCTTTTCAGGTGGAATTCTTTCCCATTCTTGTTTTATGTACAGCTTAAGTTGTTCAACAGTCCGGGGTATCCGTCGTGGTATTTTAGGCTTCATAATGCGCCACACATTTTCAATGGGAGACAGGTCTGGATTAGAGGCAAGCCAGTCTAGTACCCGCACTCATTTACTATGAAGCCACACTGTTGTAACAAGTGACTTGGCATTGTCTTGCTGAAATAAGCAGGGGCGTCCATAACGTTGCTTGGATGGCAACATATGTTGTTCCAAAACCTGTGTGTACCTTTCAGCATTAATGGTGCCTTCACAGATGTGTAAGTTACCCATGCCTTGGGCACTGATGCACACCATACCATCACAGATGTGGGCTTTTCAACTTTGCACCTAGAACAGTGCTTATGGTTCTTTTCCACTTTGGTCCGGAGGACAATAACGTTCACCGTTTCCCCAAAAAAATTTGAAATGTGGACTCGTCAGACCACAGAACACTTTTCCACTTTGCATTAGTCCATCTTAGATGATCTCGGGCCCAGCAAAGCTGGCGGCGTTTCTGGGTGTCGTTGATAAATGGCTTTGGCTTTGCATAGTAGAGTTTTAACTTGCACTTACAGATGTAGCGACAAACTGTAGTTACTGACAGTGGTTTTCTGAAGTGTTCCTGAGCCCATGTGGTGATATCCTTTACCCACTGATGTCACTTTTTGATGCAGTACCGCCTGAGGGAATGAAGGTCTGTTATATCATCCCTTACATGTAGTGATTTCTCCAGATTCTCTGAACCTTTTGATGGTATTACGGACCGTAGATGGTGAAATTCCTAAATTCCTTGCAATTGCCTGTTGAGAAATGTTATTCTTAAACTGTTTGACAATTTGCTCACGCATTTGTTCACAAAGTGGTGACCGTTTCCCAATCCTTGTTTCTGGATGACTGAGCATTTCACGGAAGCTGCTTTTATAGCCAATCATGGCACCCACCTGTTCCCAATTAGCCTGCACACCTGTGGGATGTTCCAAATAAATGTTTGATGAGAATTCCTCAACTTTATCAGTATTTATTTCCACGTTTCCCAACTTCTTTGTCACGTGTTGCTGGCATCAAATTCTAAAGTTAAGAATTATTTGCAAAAAAAAAAGTGTTTATCAGTTTGAACATCAAATATGTTGTCTTTGTAGCATATTTAACCGAATATGGGTTGAAAATGTTTTGCAATTCATTGTATTCCGTTTATATTTACATCTAACACAATTTCCCAACTCATATGGAAACAGGTTTTGTATGTCTATAGTTGTTTTTTTAAAATGTACATTCAACTGTAGTTTGTGCACATCTTTCTTTGCGGCCTTTTCAGCAGCAGGCGTCTACATAGGCTATCAAAACCCTGTCGATGCTGGCGTTCCGGGCTGATGTGTTAATGCGCAATGCTTTTTTTTACCCCCTCGTTGTGAAGTGTTTGCAAAAAATATTGGTGCAAATAGCAAGCAAAATGTCTTCATCTGAAACAATGACGCTCGCAATAAACGTCATGTTTGTTTACACTGAACTCGGGAAGTTTACAACAGGCAGTTTAAAGGGCTGCATAGTTGGGTGAAAAGGAAGCGCTTGATTTGCTCACCCTAATTGACCTGCACAGCGCAGAACAGGTAATCTCAATGGAGCATTTTTAAAAATGTCATCAGAGCTTTTTTTAATGTTAGCAGATTTATTAATAAGATGTTATAATTCCTGTAATTATCTGTCCAATATTCATTGTTCACCCCTATTAAATACAGTGTATATTATAAATGGTGGACAACTTTTGGAATGGTGTTTGAAGGTTGGCTTTTACTTGTAAAAATTATTATTTCTAATAGGAAAAATAACATTTTATTTGTTATTATTTTCTACAAATAATGCTAACCGTTATATATCGCACTACGATTAGATTTATCGTGCAAAGCTTTGTTTATTCCGGCAATTAGGTTTACAAAGTGAAAGTAATTTTTCGACAGGCTCATAACATGCAACTCAAGACGGGGTTATTCCGAGACTGCCAAGATACCTGTGGCATTGGGGGCGGGGTTGGGGGCGTGGTCACCATGACGTCGTTGTATAATTTGCCTACTTTGCTATGGTGATATATCCATCCATCCATCCATCTTCTACCGCTTATTCCCTTTCGGGGTCGCGGGGGGCGCTGGCGCCTATCTCAGCTACAATTGGGCGGAAGGCGGGGTACACTCTGGACAAGTCGCCACCTCATCGCAGGGCCAACACAGATGTGAGTGTGAATGTTGTCTGTCTATGGTGATATAATTTTGTTTAAAAACGATTAAAAAAATTATACATATATTTAAAAACAAATGTGTTCTTATTAAGTAGTATTAACATACATTTTAATATTATATTGTTTTGTTATATTTTCCATTGTTTCTTATTGTACAATATACTTTAAGGATTGTTCAGGTGTCCAGAGACTTTAAGTGACTTTTTATTTTTATTTAATACGACTAGCAGCAAATCTAGCATCTTTTTCTGGTGTTATAATAGACTGTACTCGTGTTTAGAGACTACTTCTTTCCCTTTACGTACCCGATGAACAGCAAGAGCTGCAGCGTGCATGATGTCACACTGGCTTCTTCTTTACGTCATCACAACAAGCGGTTTTGGCAGCGAGGTTTTTGGTGATCAAAGTCTTTTTTCGGTTTTTCTTGCATCACATCAATATCCATCCATCCATTTTTTACCCTACCGCTTGTCCCTTTTGGAGTCACGGGGGGTGCTGGAGCCTATCTCAGCTGCATTCGGGCGGAAGGCGGTGTACACCCTGGACAAGTTGCCATCTCATCACATGGCTAACACAGATAGACAGACAACATTCGCACTCACATTCACACACTAGGGCCAATTTAGTGTTGCCAATCAACCTATCCCCAGGTGCATGTCTTTGGAAGTGGGAGGAAGCCGGAGTACCCGAAGGGAACCCACGGAGTCTTGGGGAGAACATGAAAACTCCACACAGAAAGATCCCCGAGCCCGGGATTGAACTCAGGACCTTTGTTATGTGAGGCACATGTACTAACCCCATATTCAATAGTGTGCAAATAATACATTCATACTGTAATGACCTGGTGTTAATGTTTTATGTTTGTGTGGTTTTGCCTTTTTGTTCATTCTTCTCATGATCCAGAACACGCCGTTCGTGCCTGAAAGCGTGTTGGTGAAGAATGAGGGAGCGTTGCGGTGTGTCCGTAAAAGCACAGAGACAAAAGTGTTTGCACGGGAGGTATAACCGGTTGGAATTTGGACGGTTATTAGCATAATATTGGCAGTAAAAGTTAAAATAGCGTCAGATTTCTGACTTCTTCTGAAGATTACAATACATTGTATTACTTTAATTTTTTTTCCCGTAAAAAAACTACTTGTTTTCAAGGTGTGGCGGCTAGAATTTTGCCTTGGTGGGGCACCACCATCAGTTACACTTAGGGAAACCCTGCAAGATATTTCAAGCTTTCATTTTGTCTAATTATGAGGATTATACAATACGAAGGTCCTGAGTAGTCCTGAGTTCAATCCCGGGCTCCGCATCTTTCTGTGTGGAGTTGGCATGTTCTCCCCAAGACTGCGTGGGGTCCCTCCGAGTACTCCGGCTTCCTTCCCCCCTCCAAAGACATGCGATACAACAATGGAGGATGGAGGTTTGCCGACATTGTTGAGCAGCAGTAGGGTGTGCTTCTGCCAACACGTCAAACATGCTAACCCCTTTGAAGCATCACCGCCGCATTTAAGCAGCCTCTCCTCGGCGAGTCAGGCAGGGCTAAAGCAATAGCAAATGTTTTTATAGCAGCAGATTTAAGACCATCCATCCATCTTTTACCGCTTGTCCCATTCGGAGTCGCGGGGGGTTGCTGTATTGCGTTAAAAACTAGATTTTGACCCACTTCTATGGTGGAAGAACAATAAGCCCATATATCTTCTTACTGCCAAGTTAGCCAGGCTGGGGGGAAAAGAAAAGTTAATCTGAGGCTGAGTTGACTTGAAACTGTTTAATTTGTTATTTTATGTCATCTGAGTTACAACTTGAGGCAGTTTATTGTTGATTAAAGTGGACACCGACTTAAACAAGTTGAAAAACTTATTGGGGTGTTAGCATTCAGTGGTCAATTGTATTGAATATGTACTGTACTGTGCAATCTACTAATAAAAGTCTCAATCAATCAATCAAAAAAAGCACTTTACATGTAGACAGGTTTTGTTAAGCAACCATTCTGAGCCTTAACTTATTTAGTTTTTATTTTATATATGTTGACCACATAAACTGTACTGTGAAGGTCATGTAATGTATAATGTATAACTTTTTTCACAACTTACAGCTGAGTTAATATAAATGATATTGTAGTTTTTACGCAACATAGCTGTATGCATTTGTTTGCTCCACAAGCGCAAATACAGTGTGAATCAATCCGTGCTGTTCGATGTCACTGAGAGCTGTAAGTAAGAAAAAGAACATAACATTTTAAAAACAACACAAATGGAGACACGTTTGCAAACACCAATGACATTGAGTAGTCTACAGAAACACTGCTTCATTTAGTGTCCCATTCAGTTAATGATAACTGCTGGTTCAATATTAGGTTTAGGTTTTAGCATATTTTCCATATTTTTCCGGCAGACAGCATTTGGTGACCTCAAACAACAAGGGTTTGGATTGATTCACACTGGTTTTCACCTTTTGAAGGGTACTGGAAAAACTGGAAACTAATCTTGAAAGTCCTTAAAAAGTGCTTGAATTTGGCGATTGAAAATGTGTGCGAACCCTGTAATAGACTATATACAGTACATTCATTCATACAATATATTACTTTAAGAAACTTTATTTTGAGGCTGTAGAGGCATTTACCGTATTGTTTGGATTATAAATCGCAGTTTTTTTCATAGTGCGACAGATACTCCGGAGCAATTTATGTGTGAAATTATTAACACATTACCAAAAAATATCAAATAATATTATTTATCTAATTCGCAGAAGAGACGAAGAAAATGTCAGCAATCGTCACACACACACGTCACCAATAAGAATTCGGCTGGGGAGGGTAATGGCTGAAGTGCATTGTGGGTCGTGGGATGCTAACTGCTATATTCTATACGCTACTGCCGTAGCTATTAAAATTTATAATTTCAACATTGGCGGTAACTTATAAAAACTGAGAAGGGCTGAACAAAAATTGGACCGAAAAGGAAATCATGTACTGCATATAACAAGCTAGAGGTAGTGAAATATGCAGCAGACAGCAACATGAGGAAGCGGCGCATACCTTTGGAGTCGGCAGAGTTGTTTGGAAGCGACATCGAGGAAGATTTCATCGGATTTATCGATTAGGAGTGACAGATTTTTTGGTAAACGCACAGCATGGTCTATATGTTATAGTTATTTGAATGACTCTTACTATAATATGTTACGTTAACATACCAGGCACCTTCTCCGTTGATTATTCATGCGTCATTTAACGTACACTTATTCAGCCTGTTGTTCACAATATTTTTATTTATTTAAATTGCCTTTCAAATGTCTATTCTTGGTGTTGGATTTTATCAAATAAATTCCCCCCAAAAATGCGACTTATACTCCAGTATATATCTTTTTTCCGTCTTTATTATGCATTTTCGGCCGGTGCGACGTATTCTCCGGAGCGACTTATACTCCGAAAAATGCGGTACATCCATTCATACAATATAGGGGTTTGGGAAAAAATCGATTCGAATACGTTGTGCGATTCAGAATCGATTCTAATTTTTTTTTAAATCTATTTTTTTAATTTATTATTATTTTTTATTATCAATCCAACACACCACTACACAGCAATACCATAACAATGCAATCCAATTCCAAAACCAAACCTGACCCAGCAACACTCAGAACTGCAATAAACAGCAATTGAGAGGAGACACAAACACTACACAGAACAAACCAAAAATAGTGAAACAAAAATGAATATTATCAACAGCAGTATCAATATTAGTTATAATTTCATCTTAGCAGTGATTAAAGATCCCTCATTTACATTATCATTAGACATTTATAAAACTTAAAAAAAAAAGTGTCACAGTGGCTTACACTTGCATCACATTACATAAACTTGACAACACACCGTGTCCAATGTTTTCACAAAGATAAAATAAGTCATATTTTTGGTTCGTTTAATAGTTAAAACAAATTCACATTATTGCAATCAGTTGATAAAACATTGTCCCTTATAATTATAAAAGCTTTTTAAAAAAAGTCTACTGCTCTGCTAGCATGTCAGCAGACTGGGGTAGATCCTGCTGAAATCATATGTATTGAAGGAATACAGAATCGTTTTGAATCGGAAAAATATTGTTTTTGAATCAAGAATCGCGTTGAATCGAAAAAATCGATATATTATCGAATCGCGACCCCAAGAATCGATATTGAATCGAATTGTGGGACACCCAAAGATTCGCAGCCCTAATACAATATATTACTTTAAGAAACATTTTTTGATGTAAAAACTTTTTTTGAGGCTGTGGAGGCATTTATCTTGCCACGGCGGTGCGCCAAGATCAATTACATGTAGGGGAAACCCTACTATTGTTGGCGCTTTTTTGATGTTGGACCTCCAATGGACTCCGTCAGAAGAGGACTTTTATTTACGTTTATTTATGAGTTAAAATGCATTGAAAAAGACGTGATCTTGTCTCTCAAAGATTATGAATTGTTGGCAGAAATGCAAAAAACACCTAACTGAGCAAAACATGGAAACCCTTCATCTGCTCAAATATTGATCCAACTCTATTTGTCATTTGCATTGAACACTCTTTGTTCAAGGCTGCTGTTTTTTCAAAGGCAGGATGTTTGATCAGCTCGTGCTGCAAACACGCCTTCTTTACACTGTACACGTCTGCCCTGCGCTTTGAACGTCTTCTTTTTAGCCCGCCGCTGTTACACGCTACAGTCGGAAGCCCGTCCGAACAAATCTGTTTAGCGGAGTCGGTTGTGGAGTACTCAGCGACAAGGTCCTCTCTACCATCTGTGTTGCATTTTTGTCCGCTTCCAAGGTTACAGTCAAAATAGGCTTTCATAATAGTAATAAGAGGCTTTAGTAGCAGGGTGTGTGTCACTAAAGATAAAAAAAAAAACCTGTGTCAATATTGCTGTCTTTCTTTTATAACCTTTAGACACATCTTGCATCCATCTTTGGACTTGTAGATAAAGTAAAACGAAACGCTGGACTCGTGTTTCTAGGCACGTCCAAACAGTAGACACACATTTGTTGAGTCAAAAACGGAGCTGATTGTGTGCATTTCAATCAATCAATCTATCAATCAATGTTTACTCATATAGCCCTAAATCCCGAGTGTCTCAAAGGGCTGCACAAGCGACAACGATATTCTCTGCTCAGATCCCACATCAGGGCAAGGAAAAACTCAACCCAAAAGGACAATGAGAAACCTTGGATGGGACCGCAGATGTGGGTACCCTCCCCACCTGGGCGACCGGTGCAATGGACGTCGAGTGGATCTAGAATAATATTGTGAGAGTCCAGTCCATAGTGGATCTAGCATAATATTGTGAGAGTCCGGTCCATAGTGGATCGAGCATAATATTGTGAGAGCCCAGTCCATAGTGGATCCAGCATAATATTGTGAGAGTCCAGTCCATAGTGGATCTAGCATAATATTTAAGAGTCCAGTCCATAGTGGATCCAGCATAATATTGTGAGAGCCCAGTCCATAGTGGATCCAGCATAATATTGTGAGAGTCCAGTCCATAGTGGATCTAGCATAATATTGTGAGAGTCCAGTCCATAGTGAATCCAGCATAATATTGTGAGAGTCCAGTCCATAGTGGATCCAGCATAATATTGTGGGAGCCCAGTCCATAGTGGATCCAGCATAATATTGTGAGAGTCCAGTCCATAGTGGATCTAGCATAATATTGTGAAAGTCCAGTCCATAGTGGATCCAGCATAATATTGTGAGAGCCCAGTCCATAGTGGATCCAGCATAATATTGTGAGAGTCCAGTCCATAGTGGATCTAGCATAATATTGTGAGAGTCCAGTCCATAGTGGATCCAGCATAATATTGTGAGAGTCCAGTCCATAGTGGATCAAGCATAATATTGTGAGAGTCCAGTCCATAGTGGATCCAGCATAATATTGTGAGAGCCCAGTCCATAGTGGATCTAACATATTAGTGAGAGTCCAGTCCATAAAAAATGTCCTTCAACAAGCACACAAGGTTGGTCCTTTCGTCTATTTTAGCCATTTCCAAAAGATAAACATGGTAGGATAGAGGCTACTAGGAGTTTGCAGTTACACAACAGCCAAGCACAAAGAAGCACACAAGCTAAACATACGTAACAAGTGTCCTTTATGGAACAATGTTGCCGTCTTAAACAGCACATTTGTCAATAGATAGATAGATAGATAGTACTTTATTTATTCCGTCAGGAGAGTTCCTTCAGGAAAAGTACAAAAATATAATCAAGTACCAAGTAATTACAGTTGCATATTACTCACACATAGAAAGTCTCTAAGGCATATTAGAAAGTATCCAGTAAGAAACGTGTCCGCATCATGCGCTGAACTGAATTAATAATTTTGACCACCAGGTGTCGCCAAAAACAATCAGCGCTCCACTTCAACCTGAAGAGAATATGTGTCCATTCAAGTTGGTCAATAATAGATAGGTTAGTGGCGACTGGTGCAATAGACGCCGAGTCAATCTGGCATAATATTGTGAGAGTCCAGTCCATAGTGGATCTAACATAATAGTGTCCAGTCCATAGTGGGGCCAGAAGGAGACCATTCTCAGCGGAGACAGGTCCCCAACCGATGCACAGACGAACGGGCCACCCCGGGTCCCGACTTTGGACAGCCAACGCTTCATCCGTGGCCACCGAACCTGTGCCACCCCGTCCACGAAGGAGAGGTGGGCAGAGCAGAAAAGAAACGGCAGATCAACTGGTCAAAAAGGGGGGTCTATTTAAAGGCTAGAGTACACAAATTAGTTTTAAGATGGGACTTTAATGCTTCTAATTTCGCCACACCTAGTGTGTGTGTGACAATCATTGGTACTTTAACTTTAACTTTTGAAGCATTTTTATTCATTTGTGTCCAAAAGACAAAGATGAGCCAGGGCGCCAGAAAGAAATAAAACTAATCTTGATGAAGATGTGTGATGTTTTTATGTATTCATGGATTCCGGATTCTATTCATAAATTCTGGAAACAATCTGTTTGGAATTGCGTCTGAATAATTATGCAGATCGCTTCTGACAGCCTGTGTGTGCTGTGTTGTCGTTTCACTCACAGAAACATTTACACAGAAATAAAATTACACACAGTCCTTTTAAAAGTAACAATTTTAAGCAAGATATTTATATTAAACCGTTTAGTTATGCAGTCATAAAGTTAGAATTTGTATGGATTATTCATTAATATTAAGGTATTTATATGGTAAACTTTGCTTGAAAAATTAAATAAAGAGTAGTAATGCAAATTTTTAAAGGGGAAATGCACTTATTTTGGAATTTAGCTTATCATGAGCTCACAATCATGATGCCGTCATGAAAAACATGACAGCATTCTAAATATTTAATAAACCTAAATAAAAGTCCGCTTACAGCGGAGCCAATAGGAGGTCCTGTGTTACGCCCATAAAATACAATAAATAACCATCCAAAAAGCACCAACAATACACCATTTACATTTTGTGATTTCATTATTAGCCGAGTATTATTAATATAGTTATAAGCGCTAACGCAGTCAAATTATTTATAGCGGTGACATGATCACTACCGCGTGGTCTGCTGTTTCCTTGCTTCCTTGCTCATTGGAAGTTTATTGTAGATCCTAAATCATGCCTCTCACCTGAGAAGTAGATGGCTGAGGACTCTTTGACAGCCATTCAGGGCCTGGAACTGGCGAGAAGGACAGGAAAAGACGGACCTGTAGCGACATATTGTTTTTCCTCGTCCCTAATGTTGGGGTTAATTTAGCACCAAAAAACATCAGGGCACATTTAATATGTGTGTATAAGAGGAGTATCAACATTTGCAATTCAAAATGTAAAAAATCTCCTGGGAAAATTGGTAAAAATATAAGATTTTTCTAAACAATAATAGAAATGTATATATTTCATGGCCTTGACTCGGAATAAAAGTTCTCTATATCACAAGAATTTACCATTCACTCCAACACAATTTTTTAACAGTTTACGGAGTCACTACATTGCAAGTTCCTTCTCGTAGATTCTAGCTGAGACATAATTTCTTCGCCTATATTACAGAAAGTATGAGAATGTGTGAACTGCTGCCTGCTCCTCTTTACTATGTACAATTTTCCATTTTGTCAAGATATTTATACAAAGTTTGGATTTTTGGCATTTCTTTTTTCTCATCTTCATGTCATCTTTGGGGCGGCACAGCCCAGTTGGCAAAGCGGCCGTGCCAGCAACTTGAGGATTCCAGGTTCGATCCTCACTTCCGCCACCCTAGTAAATGCTGTTGTGTCCTTGTGCAAGACACTCTACCCACCTGTTCCCAGTGCCACCCACACTGGTTTAAATGTAACTTAGATATTGGGTTTCACTATGTAAAAGAGCTTATATAATTCACTTCACTTCATCCATCTGTCGGTTCATTTAATCAAATCATGGAACAAGACCCTCGCCGCATTCCATTAATGGGACCCCGTTCCAATAGTTGCTGAGGCTTATTTTATAAAATGTTTCTTTTAAATGTATTTTGGAGAACTGTAGCAAAACGTTGTTGGTCCTAAATTCTGCTACTTCCTGTTCTGTGCAGTACCCATGACTCATCCACAAGCGTAAACGAGAGTCTTCACTTTACCATCCAGGTGAATGTGCCTTATTGCCGAAACAAACCGCCAATATGACTTTTGTTTCAAAACGGAAAAAAAAGGTCAAACTAGGGCTGGGCGATATATTGATATACACGATATATTGCGGGTTTAACTCTGTGCGATATAAAAAATGACTATATCGTGATATTCGAGTATACGTTCTCACGCAGTTGCTTTTAGCTGCGGGCATTACACTACAGGCTCTTCTCACTCTTTCCTGTCTCTCCTTCTCACAGACAACAAGCGCACCTTCTTACATACGTCACATACTGTCACGTCATATGTCACATACGTATACGCCCTCGCAGAGCAGAGATTTAGCAGACTGGGTAACATTTGCTGTGATGCTAGCAGAGCCGTGCAAGTGGTAATACAAGAGAAAGAAGGTGCAAATGAAGGAAGAATGAATTCACCTGAAAAACAGCAGGGAGTCCATCGTCTGGCGGTGGTTTGGCTTCAAGTGGGAATATGTCAGACAACCGTAATTTGTCAAGTGTGGGTCAAAAGTGTTTGTACAAAAAGTAGCATTACTGCTAATATGTAGCATTATTTGAAAAGTTGCCTGCTAGAGCAGTGGTTCTCAAATGGGGGTACTTGAAGGTATGCCAAGGTGTACGTGAGATTTTTCAAAAAAATTCTAAAAATAGCAACAACTCAAAAATCCTTTAAAATTATATTTATTGAATAATACTTCAGCAAAATATGAATGTAAGTTCATAAACTGTGAAAAGAAATGGAACAATGCAATATTCAGTGTTGACAGCTAGATTTTTTGTGGACATGTTCCATAAATATTGGTGTTAAAGATTTCTTTTTTTGTGAAGAAATGTTAAGAATTAAGTTCATGAATCCAGATGGATCTCTATTACAATCCCCAAAGAGGGCGCTTTAAGTTGATGATTACTTCTATGTGTAGAAATCTTTATTTATAAATGAATCACTTGTGTGTTTTTCAACAAGTTTTAGTTATTTTTATATGTTTTTTTCCAAATAGTTCAAGAAAGATCACTACAAATGAGCAATATTTTGCACTGTTATACAATTCAATAAATCAGAAACTGATGACGTAGTGCTGTATTTTACTTCTTTATCTCTTTTTTTCAACCAAAACTGCTTTGCTCTGATTAGGGGGTACTTGAATAAAAACATTTTTCACAGGGGGTACATCACTGAAAAAAGGTTGAAAACCACTGTGTTAGAGAATGAAGAGTTCGGTGTCATACGCCCACACCATCAAAATGCCAATGCAAACATTTCCAGATCAACACCATATGCAAAAAAATAGCCTAACATCATTTAATAACGTCCGTAGTAACCTACCACACAACGAAGGACGAACACTATTTGATTTCCTATTATGCAGCTCATTTTTATTTGACACTCAAAATGTCTTTGACAATCTTGCACGTTCTGTTTTGGAAATGACATGAACGTTTGTGCCATTGCTTAACTGTTTGATAAATACAGTTTTGATCAATCGACTTAGTTGTGATTTCCTTCTCTGCATGAAAGTTTAAAATGAGCATATGTTAATGCAGTAGGAACATCCCTCCATCCATTTATTACCGCTTATTCCCTCTTGGGTCGCGGGGGGCGCTGGTGCCTATCTCGGCTACAATCGGGCGGAAGGCAGTGTACACCCTGGACAAGTCGCCACCTCATCGCAGGGCCGAAGTATGAAGAAGAATGTTTTAATTTAGACACATAGAATCATCATATTGCTCTGATTATATGTATCAAGTGTTCATTCAAGGCCAAGGCAAAATATCGAGATGTACATCGTGTATCGCGATATGGCCTAAAAATATTCAGATATTAAAGGGGAACATTATCACAATTTCAGAAGGGTTACAACCAATAAAAATCAGTGATTTATTTTATTTTTCAAAGTTTTTTTCAAAATTTTACCCATCATGGAATATCCCGAAAAAAGGCTTTAAAGTGCCTGATTTTCACTACCTTTAAATCCATCGTCCATTTCCCTGTGACGTCATTTAGTGATGCCAAAATGGCGGATAGCACAGCAAGATATAGCGACATTAGCTCGGATTCAGACTCGGATTTCAGCGGCTTAAGCGATTCAACATATTACGTATGTTCTGAAACGGGTGGTTGGAGTATGGAGGCAGATAGCGAAAACAAAATTGAAGAAGAAACTGAAGCTATTGAGCGAATAGTTATTGAAGCTATTCGGCGATCGCCTTCTAACCAACGATTGAGTGTCGCAGGGTATCCATACATCTCTGTGCCATGTCTGTCGTACCATCGCCAGTAAAATGTGCAGGAACAACTTAAATCGTCTGATTGGTAAGTGTTTGTTTGGCATTAAATGTGGGTGTAGAGAAAGGCTGGATGCAAATATAGCTACAAATGTACATACAGCTAGCCTAAATAGCATGTTAGCATTGATTAGCTGGCAGTCATGCCTCGACCGAATATGTCTGATTAGCACATAAGTCAATAACATCAACAAAACTCAACTTTGTGATTTTGTTGACTTTATCGTTGGAAATGCATCTGCTTTGAGTGTCGCAGTATATCCATACATCTCAGCGCCATGTCTGTCGTAGCTTCGCTGGTCAAATGTGCAGACCAAAAGATTAGCATGCCGTGCTAATCGATGCACACTCCACGTAAATGAACTTGAACCCGTCCCTAATCGTGTTGTTACACCCTCCGACAACACACCGACGAGGCATGATGTCTGCAAGGTACGGAAAACAGTCGAAAAAACGGAAAATAACAGAGCTGATTTGACTCGATGTTTTTAATGTGTTTGAGAAAATGGCGGAGTGACTACCTAGGTGACGTCACGTTCTGACGTCATCGCTCCGAGAGCGATCAATAGAAAGGCGTTTAATACGCCAAAATTCACCCATTTAGAGTGCGTAAATCGGTTAAAAAAATATATGGTCTTTTTTCTGCAACATCAATGTCTATATTGACGCTTACATAGGTCTGGTGATAATGTTCGCCTTTAAAAGAAGGCCATATCGCCCAGCCCTAGGCCAAACCTCAGTTTTTAGTCAGCCAAAACCGCATAATGATTGCTATTTGTGCTTCCGCTGTTAATATCAGCCTCCAACAGCGCAATCAATCAACCGATGAATTTTGTATTTCTGCCCGACTTGATGATGGATGTCTTTGTGTATGGTTGTTGCGTACAATGAGGAGCACGCGCCTCTCAAACAAAGGTCACGGGGCTCCAAAAATAACCTCATTATCTCTTCCTCTCGTCTGGGAAGACTTCGGTTGTGTGTCTGTTTGAATTCTTCTTCCGTCGTCAGGTCCAAGCTCAATTGCCGTTCCAATTCAACCGCCCAGGCGTTGGACATCATCCCAGCACATCTTTTACGGAAATCTCTTACACTGGGAATAGGAAATGGGGGTGCTTTCTTTGTTCTGTTGTGTTACGGTGCAGATGTTCTCCCGAAATGTTTGTCATTCCTGTTTGGTATGGGTTCACAGTGTGGCGCATATTTGTAACAGTGTTAAAGTTGTTTAAACGGCTACCCTCAGTGTGACCTGTATGGCTGTTGACCAAGTATGCCCTTGCATTCACTTATGCGTGTGTAAAAGCCGCATATATTCTGTGACTGGGCTGGCACGCTATTTGTATGGAGGAACAGCGGACGTAACGACAGGTTGTAGAGGACGCTAAAGGCAGTGCTTTTAAGGCACGCCCCCAATATTGTTGTCCGGGAGAATGGTTGCCCGGGGAAATTTTCGGGACGGGCACTGAAATTCGGGAGGATTGGCAAATATGGCCTTATATTCCCCATCTCTGCTGAACAATGCCGGCACACTGATTTGGTTTTAGCCACCGGTTTTTGTCTGTCCCACGGAAGCCCAAAGTGTTCTTAAACAGGGACTTTAACAATTGAAGAGGGTTTTTTAAGCTCCGGCTTCTCCTCTGCACTATTGCTAGCCTTGACTCCTGTTCGCTTAAGCTACACTGCACAGTTACACTCCCTGTCTTTCACTAAATGTGTACACTGTTGCAACTCGCTTCTGTATCATATCATAAAATCGGATTTTTGATCATGTACCATTACACCCGCGCCCTTTAAGGGTTGAAAATGTGAGAAAATGGAAGCAGGTAAGCTCCTCTTCAGAGGCGTCCAGCAGTTCTGGCATACACATGACACAATCAGAAGGCCCTCCTAATGCTGGCATCATTATGCTCCATGAGCCTCATCTTTGACTTCACACTGACCTCCTGCCGTGCCGACGGTGTCAGACTGTAGCCTAGCCAGCGACCGAAAGAGAAATGTCTGAAAATGACTCATTAATCAATCAGTAACTCTCCTCCTCCTTCGTCCGCTCGCTCGCCCCGTGCTGCGCGCCCATGCACAACAGCCTCTCCTGTCCTCCTCCTCTTCCTCCTCCGTCTCATTGTCCTTAGCGATGGCGAGTAGGCCGGGCCACTGTGATCCATGTCTGTAAGCCGAAGGGAGGATTGCTTCTATTTATAGTCTCGTCTGCTGTGGGCCAGCACTGACCTAAAGTCTACTTTCTTACCTAAAACTCCACTGGAGTCATTTTGTTGCGCACATTGAGCCGTTTGAGAAATGTTAGGTCGAGTTGACATTAACGGGTTACTTACAGTGCCACCATATTTTTTTATGTACGTGTAAAGATTTCGACAACTTTTTCTTATTTTATTTTATTTTATTTTAAATATTTATTCAGATTTAAATTTTTTAAACACTTTTGTTCTTTATATATATGTGTCTATGTATATGTACAGTATGTGTGTATATGTATGTATATAATATTTAAATATATATTTTTATACATATATATTTAAATATTTTTAAAATATATTTATATACAGTATATATATTTTATTTTATTTTATTTAGTGTAAATATTTTGAGAAATGTTCACCCTTGTGTGCAAGAATATAAAGATTTTATTTGTAAAAAGCACTTTACATTGAGTAAAAAACCTCGAAGTGCTTTTACAGTGTATTAAAAACAAATACAAATAAAAAGATAATAAAAATAAATACAAATAAAAACTAAAACAGCCTAATAGCTAGAACTAGTATGCATACATCTAAAAAAAAAAAAGGCTTTTTAAAAAAAGTTTTTTTAAGCCTTTTTTAAAAGCATCCACAGTCTGTGGTGCCCTCAGGTGGTCAGGGAGAGTGTTCCACAGAGTGGGAGCGGCGGAGCAGAAAACCCGGTCTCCCAATGTTCGTAGCTTTGTCCTCGGAGGTTGGGGGAGATTAGCCTGTCCGGAGAAGAGGTGTCGTGTGGAGGATTTGGGGGTGAGTAGTTCTTTGAGGTAGAGGGGGGCATTTCCATGGAGGCACTGGTGGGGTTGTATTCAATCCTGAGTGGAACAAGAAGCCAGTGAAGGGATTCGAGAATTGGTGTGATATGTTAAGATAAGTGGATTGGCAACACTAAATTCGCCCTAGTGTGTGAATGTGAATGTGAATGTTGTCTGTCTATCTGTGTTGGCCCTGCAATGAGGTGGAAACTTGTCCAGGGTGTACCCTGCCTACCGCCCAAATGCAGCTGTGATAGGCTCCAGCGAACCCCCCGCGACACCAAAAGGAACAAGCGGTAGAAAACGGATGGATGGATGGATGTTTATTTTATTATTATTTAAAATGTATCTATGCATTTATTATTATTTTTTTAAACAAAACCTTTTTTTGCATTATCTGATATTTTCTGGCTTCATAGTGTCATATTGGCCGCGTTAGACTTCCCTCTGCTTTTTGTTTTAATTTTCTTTATTAATTTTTTTTTTTGTCATTATTATTAGTGTTTTTTATTTTGCATTATCTGACATTTTCTGGCTTTCTGGTGTCATATTAGAGGCGTTAGACTCCACCTCACTCTTTTTTCTTTATTCAAATTTTCTTTCTTTATTAATTAATTATTAATATTTTAAATGTATTTTATTTTGCATGATCTGATATTTTCCTAAATTCCAACAATTGTGTTTACTTTGCAGCGGCAGTCGATACCTTTCCATTTTTGTCATTATGTCAACTTCCAGCAGCTCCCCTGTGTTGCTTGTCTACTTGATCCCAAGTCCAACGCTCCACTACTCTCAGCAGGAAATACGCAAGGCTCCAGTTTTTTTTTACAGAATGCCATAGCAATTTTGCACCAATGGGGTAGAGCGGTAGAGGAAGTACGACACACAAAAAATATGAACGTGTTTTATTTCTGAAGAAAATATTCCCTTGTTTAACCATAGCCTACTTTCCCGTGTGAAAAGCTCACACATTGAAGGGAAAAAAAGACAAATCCAAGCACGTCCAACTCTTTTTTCCTTCTCCAGTTGGATTTCCTGCCTGTTTGTTGTTGAATTTATCCCACACATCTATTGTGTGCGCAATTTCGGTGCTGGAATTTGTCGCTGTTGTCTGCCACAGCCGTTCCTTGCTCTACACACAGCCGCGTAGCATGCAGGATATGCTGCACATACACAACGCAAACATATGGAAACATCAGAGGACGCAGGGGCCGTTTTTACCTTTTTAGGTTGATAAACAGGCTAGAAGAAAACTACTAAGATGTATTTATTTTATATATATATATATATATATATATATATATATATATATATATATATATATATATATATATATATATATACATACATACATACATATACTGTGTGTGTCTGTATATATATATACATACATATACTGTGTGTATATATATATATATATATATGTATGTATGTATGTATGTATATATATACATACATATACTGTATATATATACTGTGTATATATATATATATATGTATATATATTATGAAAACACAGCTTTTATGTAAGCTCTGCTTTAAAATTGACAAAACATTATCAACAGTAGTATTTTTACTTTAACATTTCAACTTTTTCTCGTTGCCTTACATCTTTTTTGACTTTTTTCAACTTTTGTTGTTGTTTTGTTCACTATTAATATTTTCTTAAGGCGCCGTCTCGGACTAAAGCGGGGGTGCCCACACTTTTTCTGCCGGCGAGCTACTTTTTAATTGAACAAGTTGAGGGGAACCAACTGATCCATATTTATAATTTATGTATATTCATTTATGAAAGAGACGATTTTGTTAGCAAGTTAAAGGTGTTTAATGATAATACAAGCATGTTTAACACATATAGATTATTTTCTTTCATGAAGACAAGAATATAAGTTGGTGTATTACTTAATTCTGATGACTTGCATTGATTGGAAATAGACAGCAGTGCTCATAACATCCACATTTTCAAATGGAGGAGAGAAAAAGACCTCCTTTCTGTCCAATACCACATGAAAGTGGTTGGTTTTTGGCATCTTGTTTGTCCAGCTTCCATACTCTTTTTTATTTTTATACACTTTACATGAAATACATTGGCGGCAAACTCTGCAGCTTGCGGCTTGCCAGCTTTCTGAGTGTCTTATTTTGTTAGCGCAGACAGGATGAAGCAGCGCTTTTATTATGAAGATAGGAACTGTGCAATCGGGCTTTGGAGTTTTGACGACAGGTACAGCGCGAGAGTGTTGAAATAAAAACAGTTTCTCGCCTTCCTTTCGGTCATTTTTTCTTAAAGGGGGAACATAATCACAATTTCAAAAGTGTTAAAAACAGTAAAACTCAGTTCCCAGTGGCTTTTTTTATTTTTTGAAGTTTTTTAAAAAATTTTACACCTCCCGGAATATACCTAAAAAAAAAAAAAAAGCTTTAAAGTTCTTGATTTTTCCTATTTGCGATTCGACTGTCCATTTCCCTGTGACGTCATACAGGGCTGCCAATACAAACAACATGGCGGTTACCACAGCAAGATATAGCGACATTAGCTCAGATTCTGACTCGGATTTCAGCGGCTTAAGCGATTCAACAGATTACGCATGTATTGAAACAGATGGTCGGAGTATGGAGGCAGATAGCGAAAACGAAATTGAAGAAGAAATTGAAGCTATTGAGCGAATAGCTATTGACGCTATTCGGCCGTAGCATGGGTGTACCTAATGAAGTGGCCCATAGCATGGCTGCCTTATTAGCATCGCCGGTTAAATGTGCAGACAAAACGATCAGAACTTTCGCATCTTGTGACACTGGAGCAACTTAAATCCGTCAATTGGTAAGTGTTTGTTTCGCATTAAATGTGGGTTTATTTAGTTTAAAATATACATACAGCTAGCGTAAATAGCATGTTAGCATCGATTAGCGTAGCATATTAGCTGGCAGTCATGCTGCAACCAAAGATGTCTGATTAGCACTTAAGTCAACAACATCAACAAAACTCACCTTTGTGATTTAGTTGACTTAATCGTTGCAAATGCATCTGCAGGTTATCCATACATCTCTGTGCCATGTCTGCCTTAGCATCGCCGGTGAAATGTGCAGACACTCTGGCAAATTC
>NC_084619.1:52320146-52377741 GCF_033978795.1 Nerophis ophidion | reverse complement strand
CTTTCTGTGTGGAGTTTCCATGTTCTCCCCGTGACTGCGTGGGTTCCCTCCGGGTACTCCGGCTTCCTCCCACCTCCAAAGACATGCACCCGGGGATAGGTTGATTGGCAACACTAAATTGGCCCTAGTGTGTGAATGTGAGTGTGAATGTTGTCTGTCTATCTGTGGTGGCGACTTGTCCTGGGTCTACGCCACCTTCCGCACGATTGTAGCTGAGGTAGGCGCCAGCGCCCCCCGCGATTCCCCCCCCCCCCCCAAAAAAAAGGGAATAAGCGGTAGAAAATGGAGGAGTCCAACATTCAAATGCCTGATTTGCAAATCTGCAAACATAATAATAAACATCTTACTATGACATTCACAATGCGTTTTTGATTTTATTTTTATTTTTATCATTGATAATAACATAACTGGAAAATGTGCCCAACTTAAATTCTCATGTATTTCTTATAGTAATACATCTTCACACAGTGTATGTTTATAAAGTATATACACTATTCTCACTATTCATTTTACCGTGTTGACTACCTACAGTAGACGTCAACTTAGCGCGGCTGTTTATGTGTCAATATTGTCCTCCTTTATGCGCTCTTTGCATATTCATGCATGTAGGAGCCAGAGAGAGACATCTCTGTGTCTCATTTGCATGTGATAAATAAATAAGGGGAGCCAATCAAGTGTAGCGTGTGACTATATGCATGTGTGTGTCTGTGTGTCTGTGTGTGTGTGTGTGTGTGTGTGTGTGTGTGTGTGTGTGTGTGTGTGTGTGTGTGTGTGTGTGTGTGCGTGTGTGTGTGTGTGTGTGTGTGTGTGTGTGTCTCCACAGTCATGGCCCCGAGCTGGTTAAAATTGCATGACGGCAGGCGGGTAGAGTGACTTGTGATTGGTCCGAGCCTGGTGGTCGCTTTCATACGGGAGGGGACGCCAGAGAGTGTGGCGGGGAGGCAGGAACAGGAAGTGCTGCGCACAATCATGAATTTCAAATAAGTTGTTCACTTCAGGAGTAAGTGGCGGCCACTCCTTGCAGCTGCTTTGTTGAGATAATTGATTTTCAAATAGTTTGGAGGGCGAGGAACCTCCAGAGAAGAGGAGGAGGAGGAGGAGGAGGAGGAGGGCGGCCGGGCGAGTGCGTTTATTTACGTGCAGCACTTCTCAGTGTGAGTGTGAGTGTGTGTGTGTGTGTGTGTGTGTGTGTGTGTGTGTGTGTGTGTGTGTGTGTGTAGCCATGTTTCAATCCACGCCAGAAAGAGCCCACGTTGGCGCCGAGGCTGGGGCGCTCGCCGTAATTAAAGTGACATCGCTCTGCCCGTGCAGCAAAGATTAATTTTTCAGGTCTCGTACCGTCAGGCCTCCTCTCTTTCCTCGCACTCACCTGGCAGCGCAAACATGGCGGCCGCCCTCCGCCGGCCGCACAGATAAGTGAGCATGCGGCACGACGGCGACACGGGACTCAATGAGATGCATTAGCGGCGGGATTTGAATTGACAATGTAATTTGCCGACTCTATCTGCCGGCGCCGCTCAGCCCGCAGCCGCCGCTGTTTAATTTGCAGCGAGCGAGGCCGCCAGGATTTCCGCCGTGAATATGTTGAACACGTGAAACATCACGCGGCCCGCAGCTACAAAAGGGCAAAACACAAACTCACATTTATTAGAGGGTTTCCGATTGCATCGCTTCCCAGGAAAACAATAAGCGTCTTTACTCCAGAGCAGTCAACAGCCTGAAGTGGGCCCGTCGCTAACTTTCCACTCTGACCTTTGACCTCAGCTACATGATTGAGGGGCGTGATTGGGAATGTGGGTCACTTTGACCTCTGATCTTAATCCACCCTCGACATCTCTGATTGGATATTGTGACAGGTCTTCAGCCGTCATCATGCGGGTTACATGGACCATCGATGCAAGATGCATTGTAGTAGGTTTGACTCTTGTTTATTGTTTCAATAAACATTCTTGTGTTCCAGTCGGTCGCGCCGATTTCCAGCGCGACCTCCTTTGCTGCTCGTCTCGGCTCGCCTTTCAGTCATCGGTGACTGCGTCTTCCTCGCGGGCTTATCTCTGGTCTGGTCTCTCTCGTCGTCATCTGTTGCTGTTTCTCCTCCGTCTTCTGCCCCGATTGCTCCTCCTTCTCCCCTTTTATACAGCAGGAGAAGATGCACAGATTGAGAGCAGGTGTGCGAATTATGCACCTGGCTCGGATCGCTGCAGCGGCACTCCTGGCGCGCCCCGCCTCTCCATTCAGCTGCATACTCCGCCTCCTGGCCACCATCTTGGGTAGGACCATGATTTGTCCTATCCCGCTGTCGGCCCGTAGGCTCCGCCTCTCCACAGCTATTTACTACGAAAAGTCGGTGTTCAATGACAAGAAGAAAAAAAATACAAAAATGACGGGTATTTTACTTAAACTAAGAAAAATTATCTGCCAATAGAACAAGAAAATTTGACTTGTCAAGACTTTCCAAAAAAGTTCAATTAGCTAACCTCAATGAACCCAAAAATACTTTAAAATAAGTATATTCTCACTAATAACAAGTGCACTTTTCTTGATAGAAAAAACAAATATAAGACCTTTTTGCTCAATATCTGAAGACTTTTCTTAAATTAAGTAAATGCTAGTGCCATTATCTTGACATAATGATATACGCTTGGCATTACATTTATTGTATTATATACTGTATATATATATATATATATATATATATATATATATACACATACATATATACAGAATATATATATATATATATATATATATATATATATATATATATATATATAGTGGGGCAAAAAAGTATTTAGTCAGCCACCGATTGTGCAAGTTCTCCCACTTAAAATGATGACAGAGGTCTGTAATTTTCATCATAGGTACACTTTAAATGTGAGAGACAGAATGTGAAAAAAAAATCCAGGAATTCACATTGTAGGAATTTTAAAGAATTTATTTGTAAATTATGGTGGAAAATAAGTATTTGGTCAACCATTCAAAGCTCTCACTGATGGAAGGAGGTTTTGGCTCAAAATCTCACGAAACATGGCCCCATTCATTCTTTCCTTAACACGGATCAATCGTCCTGTCTCCTTAGCAGAAAAACAGCCCCAAAGCATGATGTTTCCACCCCCTGCTTCACAGTAGGTATGGTGTTCTTGGGATGCAACTCAGTATTCTTCTTCCTCCAAACACGACGAGTTGAGTTTATACCAAAATGGATACATGGATGATACAGCAGAGGATTGGGAGAATGTCATGTGGTCAGATGAAACCAAAATAGAACTTTTTGGTAAAAACTCAACTCGTCGTGTTTGGAAGTTCTATTGTGAGCCTTTTGTGTTGGGGACAATCAAGAGAGCAGCTGTTTGTCAATATTTGCCCATACCTATTCAACATATTTTCTAGTTTATTATCTTTATTTTAATTCGACATACCATTTTTGTGGGTTACTTGTTTGGGGGAGAGGAAAAAAACAACATTTGACATGTGTTTATTTGTATTTCTGGACTGTATATGTAGAAAATCTAATAAGCAAATAAACATGTTCCTGGATGACATTCTGACAATAAAATTCCATTTATGTACAACTTTTCTCAAGAAACTTTTAATTATACAAGCAAGTAATCACCTGTGATTAATCATGATTAATCCAGATTCTATAATGTTAATCTGATTTAAAAGGAATAATCTTTGACAGCCCTAATTAACACATAAACACGCACATAAGTACTGAAATCTGGTCCTGTTGAGTATTGGTATCAAGTCCCAGACACTGAAAATCGGCGCTGTATCAGTATAAATGGGAAATTTAACCCCTTTTGAAAAGTAATTAATAGGTAGGTAATTGATGGCCTTTTGTCCGCTTCTGTGTATTGTTGCACCTTGTTGGTGTGACGTTTTGTTGGTATTGTGGTGATGTGGTTGCGTTTTCTCGTTGGTGCAGACGGAATGGACACAGCGTGAAGGTAAGAATGATGATTTATTTAGCACTACAGAACAAACTAAGAACATAAATACTTGCACAAAGGCACTAGAGACAAACCAACAGAACTAGCATGTGAGCTAGAAAGAACAAAAGACGCTAGCATGTGAGCTAAGGAAATAAACAAACGAGGGAATAGCGTGGAAGCTAAAGTACACAAAAATACCCTTTTACCACAAACGAGGATAGCGACGTCACTTGTTGCATGAAATATCAAATTAGACTGTGAGGATGAATGACAAACAAGGGCAGGCCTAAATAGAGGGATAATCAAAAGGCAGGTGCGCGTGAAAGACAAAAGGCAGGTGACACAAATGCGTTACTATGGAAACGGAACAAAACAGGAAGTGCCACCAGGAACTAAGGAAGACAAAATACTAACAGCATGTGATACATAACAGTACAAAACCAGAATATGCCATGAACCGAGCAGCGGATCATGACAGTTGGGGACATTCGGTAGTGCAGCTGTCTGTGCCATCATGCCAATATTTGTCCATATGTATTTTTCTAGTTTATTATTTTTATTTTTATTCTGTAGATCATTTTGGTGGGTTACTTGTTTGGGGGACAGGGAAAAAAAAATGTTGCCACATGTTTTATTGTATTTTTGGACTGTATAGGTAGAAAATCTAATAAACAAACAATTCCTGGATGACATTCTAACAATCAAATTACATTTATGTACAACTTTTTTCAAGAAAGTGTTAATTATACAAGCAAGTAATCGCCTGTGATTAATCATGATTAATCCAAATTTCTATCATGTTAATCTGATTTAAAAAAAGAGTAATCATTTGACAGTTCTAATTAACACATAAACACACACAAAAGTACTGAAATGTGGTCCTGTTGAGTATTGGTATCAAGTCCTAGATGCTGGAAATTGGCGCCGTATCAGTTCAAATGGGAAATTTAACCCCCTTTGAAAAGTAATTAATAGGTAGGTAATTGATGAGCCTTTTGTCCGCTTTTGTGTATTGCTGCGCCTTGTTGGGGACATTCAGGAGTGCAGCTGTCTGTGCCATCATGTCAATATTTGTCCATACTTCTTTTTCTAGTTTACTATTTTTATTTTAATTCTATATATCATTTCTGTGGGTTACATGTTTGGGGAAGAGGGAAAAGAAACATTTGCTTCGTGTTTAACTGTATTTTTGGACTGTGTATGTATAACATCTAATAAACAAATAAACACGTTCCTGGATGACATTCTGACAATAAAATTACATTTATGTACAAATTCTCTCAAGTAAATTTTAATTATACAATAAATTAATCACCTGTGATTAATCATGATTAATCCAGATTCTATAATGTTAATCTGATTTTAAAATATTAATCATTTTACAGTACTTATAACACATAAACACACACAAAAGTACTAAAGTTTGGTCTTGTTGATTATTAGTGTCAATTCCCAGACACTGAAATCGGCGCCGTATCAGTTCAAATGTGGAAATGTAACGACTGGAATCATACATTTATAAATAGTATTAGCGGAAAAATATTTTGTGTCACCATAAGAAAACTTTTACAGGCACCAAAGTGGCCTTAATAGTCTTTGGCTTTATGTATGTCAAGGCTTCGCACCTCAAGACACAACAATGGCCGTGTACAACCACGGACGCGCCGTGCGCGCCTCCGCCCTGCAGCATCCACCAGGTGCAATCATTTACCAGCAATCAGCACACCTGCCTGTATGAAGGAACTGCCTTCATAAGCCTGTTCAACTTGCCATCAGGCGCCAGAGTATAGTACTTCTGTACCATATGCCGACACAAGCTTTATGCTCTCTCTCTCTCTGTCCTGATCTCTGTGTTTTCCTTGCATTTATTGTTGTGTCCTCCCTCACCCCGCAGTTCCCTGTCTGCATCCCCGAGTTACGCTGTGTGTCGTGTGCTCCTGGATCTTCCCTGCCTCCCTTGTGCTTCTTGGTTCTCGACACCTCGCTTGCCCCCGGACTACGACGACTCGCTCCTGCCTCTCGACCCCGCTTCCGCCCCTGGACAACCCTGCCTGCCTTGCCCTTGTCGGACAGCACCGCTCCTCTAAACACGCACCTCCAACATTTACGATAAAACCCTCCAGTTAAATCCTGCACATAGCTTTTCACCGTACAAACTCTTGGATCTCGTTCACACTCCATTTCCCTAGTTTATATAATCATTATTTTATTAGTCTTATTATTATTATTATTATTATTATTATATATATGGTATATATATATATATATATGGTATATATATATGAATATATATATATGGCATATATATATATATGGTATATATATATATATATATATATATATATATATATATATATATATATATATATATACGGTATATATATACGGTATATATATATATATATATATATATATGGTATATATGGTATATATATATATATATATATATATATATATTTTTTTTTTTATATAACAAATATTTGGACCTTGCTACCCCCTGGTGTCTGCCGTCATCTCCCCTCTGCAAACCATGACAACATGGACTACAATCATGGCGGACACATGTTATATTAGGTATTTTAGGATGCGCTCTCCTAGCTCACAGTTGACCTCTGCATGTTTTTCCACCTTGGCAATGCCATACCTGCCAACCTTCCCCGATTTTCCAGGAGACTCACGAAATTCAGCGCCTCTCCCAAAAACCTCCCGGGACAAATTTTCTCCTGTAAATCTCCCGAAATTCAGGCGGAGCTGGAGGCCACGCCCTATCCAGCTCCATGGGGACCTGAGTGACGTGTATAAAGAACGTGTCTGCCCAATGACGTTATAACAGTAGAATGGTCGAGGGCGAGTTCAGGGTTTCTTATGTGGGTTTATTGTTAGGTAGTTTCATTAACGTCCTCCCAGCGCGGTAAAACAACACACAACAACAGCAGTCCGTTTTCGTCTACCGTAAAGCAGTTTGTCTGCCGTAAACCGCAATGTTTTGACACTCTTAAACAGGACAATACTGCCATCTACTATACATGCATATAGCTAGAAAAACAAGGCTGGACAATTCAACCCTCAACTCAACAATGAGTAGATGAGTGTTATATGTGTGTAAATGTGTAAATAAATGAACACAGAAATTCAAGTATTTATTTTATTTATATATATATATATGTATGAAATACTTGACTTGGTGAATCTAACAGTAAATATACTCATCCCCTCTTAACCACGCCCCCAACCACGCCCCACTCCCGACCTCCCGAAATCGGAGGTCTCAAGGTTGGCAAGTATGGGCATTGAGCAACCCCTTGTTCAATCACAGCAGACCATACCCGCATGAACGCAGGCGGAACAAAGTCATTGTTTTTCCCGTCGTGCGAAATGAAACGCGGCCACACGTCTTCGCCGCGTCGCCACGGCGTTGGCCCCGCAGGTGAGCCCGAGCCGTCTGACAGGTGAGGAACGGAACAAACCTCCCCGCTGTGTTCCCTTCACTGGAATTCTCCTTCTTGACAGCTCTGGCCTTGGGCCCAGATCCCCGGTTTCAACGCATAATTGAGCTCCGGCAGATACTAAAAGGGTAATCGGCGTGGCCTCTGTTTAGCGCCTGAGCGTCAGTCGGCCTGCGTGAAACCCAAACCCGGCCATTGTGCAAGAGGTGGAGCAGGACGCCGGCCTGATCTGTGCAGACATGCAGAACCAGTACACCTACACACACACACACACACACACACACACACACACACACACACACACATACACATATGCCATAAAAGCGCACACTGGTAGCACAATTTGTGTGTCTTCCATCTGATTCAGATTGACAGGATGCTTAGGAGGCTGCCTGCTCACCATAATTACACACACTTGAGAAATGTCGGCTCTCTGTGTTGAGGAGGAGGGTGTAATCAACGCTCACTCTCTCACAGACACACACACACACACACACCTGACATTCTTGCAAAGATTAGCAACACACCTTTTTCGTGGCATTGGAATCCAAAGTGGGGATAAAGGGAAGGAAGTGTTTTTGTCTTCATCCTCGGGGGTAGATGTCTCATCATCAAACCCGTCTTTGTCGTCGTGCTGATGATAGCAACTTTTATTATGGCATGTTTGCTTTAGCTTGTAGCGCCTGCATCTTGTTGTATTTTTGTACATTTCGTATTTAAAGTCAATGCAACAGTCAGCCATGCCTTAGAATTTAGCCACATGTTTTTAAGAACCTTAAATAAACCGACAAAAATACAAACCAAAGATCCTCCACGATCCGTGCTATGCTCCGCTCCGCTTTTTTAGGGACCCACGGCCAGTCGAAGATCCTCAATATGCCAGAGTGATCTTCGTTTTTTTCCAAGCTACTGCAAAAACGCTAACCTTATCACATGAGTATTCCCATGTTTTTTTTAGGCCCGATAGGCCGTCAAAGATTCTCTATAAAACAGATCACTTTATTTTTCCGAATCAACTGAAAAAACACTGGTCAAAGATTTTCTTTCTGAGAGAAGTATTCTACTGACCGTCAAAGATCCTGTATGTGACAGAGGACTCTTTTTTCAGAACTGCAAAAATGCCGGTCAAATATCCTCTACATCAGTGATGCCCAACCACCGGGCCGCGGCCCGGTACTGGGCTGTGGCCCGATTGGTACCAGGCCGCAGAAGAATTTTTTATTCATT
This sequence comes from Nerophis ophidion, assembly GCF_033978795.1. NCBI lineage: Eukaryota > Metazoa > Chordata > Actinopteri > Syngnathiformes > Syngnathidae > Nerophis > Nerophis ophidion. The sequence continues at coordinate 52,369,133 of NC_084619.1, read as the reverse complement.
TTTATTTAAAAAATAAATAAATAAATAAATGAATAAATAGTTTTTTTATTTTTTTATTAAATCAACATAAAAAACACAATATACACTTACAATTAGTGCACCAACCACAAAAACCTCCCTTTTTCATGACAAAAATGTCCCTTTTTCATGACAAAGAAAAAAATAAAGGCTTTTTTATTAGCGACCAAAAGTTGCGAACTTTATCTCCGATGTTCTCTACTAAATCCTTTCAGCAAAAATATGGCTATATCGCGAAATGATCAAGTATGACACATAGAATGGACCTGCTATCCTCGTTTGAATAAGAACATCTCATTTCAGTAGGCCTTTATGGATCTAAAAGAACTCTGGGCAGAGATCTCTAATATGACATGAGTCCTCCGGGATTTTAGGGCCCTAAAAATGTTAGCCAAAGATCCTCCAAATCAATGGTTCTCAACCTTTTTTCAGTGACGTACCCCCTGTGAACATTTTTTTTAATTCAAGTATCCCCCTTATCAGAGCAGAGCATTTTTGGTTGAAAAAAACTGATAAAGAAGTAAAATACAGCACTATGTCAAATATTGCTCATTAGTAGTGGTCTTTCTTGAACTATTTGGAAAATAAGATATAAGAATAACTAAAAACCTATTTAAAAAATAAACAAGTGATTCAATTATAAATACAGATTTCTACACATAGAAGGAGTGAAGTGAAGCAAATTATATTTACATAGCGCTTTTCTCTAGTGACTCAAAGCACTTTATCTTGTGAAATCAATCTATCAATGTTCATTTATATAACCCTAAATCACAAGTGTCTCAAAGTGCTGCACAAACCACAACGACATCCTCGGTACAGAGCCCACATAAAGGCAAGGAAAAACGCACCGCAGTGGGACTTCGTTGACAGTGACTATGAGAAACCTTGGAGAGGACCGCATATGTGGGCAACCCCCCATTATCTAAGTTACATTTAAACCACTGTGGGTAGCACAGGAAACAGGTGGGTAAAGTGTCTTACCTAAGGACACAACAGCATTAACTAGGATGGCAGAAGCGGGGATCGAACCTGGAACCCTCAAGTTGCTGGCACGGCCACCAGAGCTATACCGCCTGGGTACTTAAAGTGCCCTCTTTGGGGATTGTAATAGAGATCCATCTGGATTCATGACCTTAATTCTAAGCATTTCTTCATAAAAAAATAAATCTTTAGCATCAATATTTATGGAACATGTCCACAAAAAATCTAGCTGTCAACACTGAATATTGCATTGTTGCATTTCTTTTTACAGTTTATGAACTTACATTCATATTTTGTTGAAGTATTATTCAAAAACTATATTTATAAAGGATTTTTGAATTGTTGCTATTTTTAGAATATTAAAAAAAAAAAATCTTACGTACCCCTTGGCATACGTTCAAGTACCCCCAGGGGTACGCATACCCCCATTTGAAAACCACTGCTCTAAATGACATAGCGCTCTGTATTTTTACGACTTACTGCAAAAAGGGCAGTCAAAGATCCTCGCCATGACAGCAGCACTCTGTAAATATAAATATCTAAAAATAGTAGGCAACGATCTCTTATGTGACAGGAGTCCTCTGACAAAGATCTTCTATACGACAGAGCGTTCTGCATTTCAGGACTTTTCGGCAAAAACTCCAGTCAAAGATCATCTACTAAAGCTTTCAAAGACTGACTGTAAGAAAAAAAAAACTCCAGTCAAAGATCCTCTATATTGCAGCGCGCCTCATGGTGTTAAGGACCTACAGCAAAAGTGCTACTGAATGATCGTTTATTAACATTAGCTCTGCGCTCTTTTGTAGGACCGACTGCCTAGTTTAGTTTTTGCCGGTGGTTGTGAAGTGATGGATTGGCTAGATGAGGCCCGCGGGTTGCCAGGTGACATCCCGAATGACAGCAGCAAGTCTGCCGGAGTTTGGCATTTGGAAAAGAGGATGGCCCCTTTAAAAGTCAGCCTCTTCCTGTGTTTTCCTGTGATGTCGCTCAGCCTCTGGATCGATAAGCAGGCGATGGGTTCAGGGGAAACACGGCCGCCTTCAACAAAGACCTGACAACAGCCGTCAACCTTTGGGGACGTTTTGACCGGGCGACTTCTTCTGCAGAGACGCTTGTGTCCACTGTGTGTGTGTGTGTGTGTGTGTGTGTGTGTGTGTGCGTGTGTATGCGTGTGTGTGTGTGTGTGTGTGTGTGTGTGTGCGTGTGTGTGTGTGTGTGTGTGTGGGACGACTGGATAGAAGGAGGGGTCTCTCAGGGATGGGGGGTCTCTTACTGTGAGACATGACTGCTGTCAGCGACTAGTCTCCACGTCGAAGAGTGAGACCTCTCTCCTATGACGCGCGTGTGTGTGTGTTAGTGTGTGTGTGTGTGTGTGTGTGTGTGTGTGTGTGTGTGTGTGTGTGTGTGTGTGTGTGTGTGTGTGTGTGTGTGTGTGTGTGTGTGTGTGTGTGTGCGTGTGTAGACCTACATCTTTAAAGGCCAGCACATATCTTGTCCACGCGTCCCAAGACAGCCCATCCATGAAGTGCTTTTCTGTGTTCTAATGTGGGACACGTGATGGACCGCCAGGACCAACAAAGTCTCTCTCATGTCTTATTATTATTTATTATATCAGTTCAAACTACCTCAAACCTTCACAAACACAGCAAACAATGATACATAAATGGGCACGCTGTTTGTGTGTGTGTGTGTGTGTGTGTGTGTGTGTGTGTGTGTGTGTGTGTGTGTGTGTGTGTGTGTGTGCGTGCGTGCGTGCGTGTGTGTGTTTTACGGACAGAAAAGCTTTGAATGGCAGGGTCCCTGCTATCACATGTTGATGAAAATATAACATTTACATAATAAAAATCAACTACAGGCTTCCCAAATGCTGTGATAAATTAAGAATGATGAGTTGACTTGAAACTGTTTAATGTTGCACTTTTTAGATGTAGAAGAAAATTTTCGTCATTTTATTTAATCCGAGCAACAATTTGAGGCAGTTTAATGTTGATTAACGTGGGCAGAATTATTATAGAAAGTTGGGTTTTTTTTGCATCTGACAAAAAGGTTGTAGCTGAAGAAGCTTAGTGGGTCAACCGCTACACCTTTGAAGACAACCTCATTATGAAAACATGAATAATTTGCATTATTTCCCATTACACTCTCCCAACCGGCGTGGCACGGTTAGGAGAGAGGCCGTGCCAGCAACCTAAGGGTTCCTGGTTCGATCCCCACCTTCTACCAACCTTGTAGCGTCCGTTGTGTCCTTGAGCAAGACACTTCACCCTTGCTCCTGATGGGTCGTGGTTAGGGCCTTGCATGGCAGCTCCCGCCATCAGTGTGTGTGTGTGTGTGTGTGTGTGTGTGTGTGTGTGTGTGTGTGTGTGTGTGTGTGTGTGAATGGGTGAATGTGGAAATAGTGCCAAAGTAGAGGACATAAAACTTGGTCCCCATTCCAAATGACAACCAGTGCTCTCGACCTTTTAGTTTTGTCAAAGATCCTCTATGACAGAGCACTCTGCGTTTTTAGGACCTCTGGCAAAAACACTACCCAAAGTAAATGACCAAGGGTTCTACTGTTTCCCAAGACCTACTCCAAAACATTTGTCAAAGAGCCTCTATATGACAGAGTGTTGCGTTTTTAGGACCCACTGCAACACCCACTGTTTTCAGGGACCTATTCCAAAAACGTCAAAGATCCTCTGCGTATTAGGAGCCCTGTGTGATTTTAATGACACAAGTCAAAGATCCTGTGCACAAAAGAGTATTCTGCATTTCGAGGGCCTACTGCAAAACTGTGAGTCCAAGATCCTCCATGTAAAAGGAGTCCTGTGTGATTTTAGGAATCTAAAAACACTAGTCAAAGATCCTCTATATCACAGAGCACTTTGCGTTTTTGGGATCTCTGGCAAAAAACACTTGCTGAAGATCCTCTATATGACCAAGGGTTCTACTGTTTTCAGAGACCACTGCAAAAACGCTAGTCAAAGATTATCTCCGTGAAAGGAGCCATGTGTGATTTTATGAGTCTAAAAAAACACTAATCAAAGATCCTCTGTATGACAGAGTGTGCTGCGTTTTTAGGTCCTACTGCAAACACTAGCCAACGACAACAGAGCGCTTTTGCGATTTTGGGACCCGTGGCAAAAACATTAGCCGAAGATCCTCTATATGACCAAGGGTTCTACTGTTTTCAGAGACCTACTCCAAAAACACTAGCCAAAGATTCTCTCGATGAAGGGAGCCCTGTGTGATTTTAAGGGATCTAAAGAACACTAGGCAAAGATTAAGGGAGGATTCTGTGTTTTTAAGACCTATGGCAAAATCACGAGTCAAAGATCTTGTATTACACATCAGTCCTCTGTGATTTTAAGGATCCAAAACACTAGTCAAAAATTCTCTATGACAGGAGCCCTGTGTGATTTTTAAGGATCTTAAGAACACAAGTCAAAGATCCTCTCTGTTATATGACGGAGCTCTCTGAGTTTTTAGGATATATGGCAATAACAAGTCAAAGACTCTGTATTAAACATGAGTCCTCTGTAAATTTTAAGGATCTAAAAAACACTACTCAAAGACAGTAGCGTCACTAGACCTAATACTGTACTGGGGCACACCTGGAGCACAAATAATTCATGTGAGCGTGCAAAGCGTGCAAGCAAAAAAAATTTTAGCACTTATATATCATAAAAAATACATAAATAGTGCTTTAAACTATGAAATTATATGAGATTATGTTGTATGGATCTTTGATTTACCACCTGAAATTAACTAATGCATTTGACCTACTTGTGCACTTTTTTACTCCAGACTTCTTAACTGCTACTGGTAAAAGCAAAAAGGAAGAGCAATCATTCTTTTTGAAATATATATTGCAGTAATCATCTGCAAATTTAACATCTACAAAAGTAAAACAAAAAATAAAGCATCCCTACATCTCTGGGTTCTTTTATATTATTTAATTTCCATTTATGGTAATGTGGCTAATTCTATTTCAGATACACAAAACTGTAAAATATACACAAAACAATAAAGCCACAGTAGTAGAATAAATGAACAACTGTTGTGTGTATGTTCAGGGAATCATTTTCTGAGAACTAAACTGTAACGTCTCCTTTTCATTTTTGCAAAGTGGTCAATCACTCTGGACAGACATGGAAATATTACAGTAACTGTTATACAGTTGACCAGTGGTTCCCAACTGCTGGGTCATGACATAAAAGTGGATTGTGTGTCATTTTCAGTGAGTCGCAGTCAGATGTGTGCATGAAAAAAAAAAAGTTTAGGGAGAAAAAAATCAAATTGTGGCAACAAAACCAGATTATTTCAGCCTTTTTTCTTGTGACTATTAGTGAGTATTTTAGCAAAAGGCAAACCGACTAACAAGTTGGAGGACTCAGGACAGACATGGAAATATATTTTTAAAAAATCTAAATGGGGCAACAAAACCCAATATTTTTAGCCATCTTTCTGAAAACAGATACAGAAATGTAACTATTTTTTCTGGAAACAAAACCAGATGCTTTAGCTGTAGCCATTTTTCTGGTGACAAAACAAGATTATTTTAGTCAAAGTCGCACCGATTAACAAGACAACTCTACTGTGCTATTTTTCTGTGAAATAAACTTGAATGATTTAAAAATTGGCTCACGACTTGGTGATATGGAAAAATGTTTTTCTTCCTGAAGATAAACCATTTGAGAAGCACTCAACTCACACATGCTTACTCCAAATCATCATTGATGCAGAACCAGCAGACAATAACCAACATTATGTTTCATGTTCATTGGAAATTCCCCCGACAGCTCGTACAGCAAATGAATATGTTTGTCTTGATACAAAGAATAACATTAGCTAACTTAGCATCAACTTAAGACAATGATGTTGCCTAGCTAGCTAGGACTTCACTTACATCTCTCATTCCTCGCTTCTTCTTCATTGCTGCGGGCGAATAACTTTCTGATATCCATCTAGGAGTTACAGTTTGAGTCAAATCAAAATCAAAATAATGTAATTTACTAATTGTTGTTGGCTAACGTTACCTACCTCACGCAGTGATTCGCAGCCCCTCTCTCTCTCTCTCTCTCTCTCTCTCCCTCTCTCAACCGAAGTCTCGACCCACACGTGAATAAATCACCATATTAATTAGCCATGTGCTCATTGTTAGTGGAGTGAATACAGTAGCAATCAATTACCATACTAAGTAGTATGTGCGCTGTTGTCTATGTTATCCATCCATCCATCCATTTCCTACCGCTTATTCCCTTTCGGGGTCGCGGGGGGCGCTGGCGCCTATCTCAGCTACGATCGGGCGGAAGGCAGGGTACACCCTGGACAAGTCGCCACCTCATCGCAGGGCCAAAACAGATAGACAGACAACATTCACACTCACATTCACACACTAGGGCCAATTTAGTGTTGCCAATCAACCTATCCCCAGGTGCATGTCTTTGGAAGTGGGAGGAAGCCTATGTTATGTAGACTTAAAACTCTGAAGCGTATTTTTTTTTTATTGGTGAAATTTTTACTGGGGCACTGCAGATCAACAGTGGGGCATGTGCCCCACTGAAATATGTCTGGCGACACCCCTGCTCAAAGATCCTCTACGACAGGAACCCTGTGTGATTTTTAAAGCTTCTCAGGAACACTAGTCAAATATCCTCTATTTGACAGAGTGCGCTGCGTTTTTAAGACTAATGGCAAAAACACGAGTCAAAGATCCTGTATTTGACAGCAGTCCTCTGTGATTTTAAGGATCTAGAAACACTAGTCAGATATTCATTACGGCAGGAGCCCTGTGTGATTTTTAAGGAACTCAAGAACACTAGTCAAAGATCCTCTACATGATGGAGCGCTCTGCGTTTTTAGGACATTTGGCAAAAACACCAGTCATAGATCCTGTTTTAAACAGGAGTCCTCTGTGACGTTAAGGATCTAAAAACATTTCCAAATATCCTCTATGACAGGAGCCCTGTGTGATTATAAGGATCTTAAGAACACTTGTCAAAGATAGTCTATATGACGGAGCTCTCTGCGTTTTTAGGACATATGGCAAAAACACAAGTCAAAGATTCCGTATTAAACAGGAGTCCTCTGTGATTTTAAGGATCTAAATAACACTACTCAAAGATCCTCTATGACAGGAGCCCTGTGTGATTTGTTAAGTTTCTCTGGAACACTAGTCAAATATTCTCTATTTGAAGGAGCGCACTGCGTTTTTAAGACTAATAGCAAAAACACGAGTCAAAGATCTTGTATTTGACAGCGGTCGTCTGTGATTTTAAGGATCTAAAACACACTAGTCAAATATCCTCTATGACAGGAGCCCTGTGTGATAAAAAGGATCGTAAGAACACTTGTCAAAGATAGTCTATATGACGGAGCTCTCTGCGTTTTTAAGACATTTGGCAAAAACAAGAGTCAAAGATTCTGTATTAAACATGAGTCCTCTGTGATTTTAAGGATCTACAAAACACTAGTCGAAGATCCTCTATCACAGGAGCCCTGTGTGATTTTTAAGGATCTTAAGAACACTAGTCAAAGATCTTCTATATAACGAAGCGCTCTGAATTTTTAGGACCTATGGCAAAAACACTTGTCAAAGGTCCTCTATACAACGGAGTGCTCTGTGTTTTTAGGACCTCTGGAAAAATAACTAGTCAAAGATCCTGTGTATGACAGGAGCCCTTTGTGATTTTAAAGGTCCAAAGAACACGAGTCAAAGATCCTCTATGACAGGAGCCCTGTGTGATTTTTAAGGATCTTAAGAACACTAGTCAAAGATCCTCTATACAACGGAGTGCTCTGCGTTTTTAGGACCTCTGGAAAAAACACTACTCAAAGATCCTGTGTATGACAGGAGCCCTGAGTGATTTTAACGATCCAAAGAACACGAGTCAAAGATCCTCTATATGACAGGAGCCGTGTGTGGGTTTAAGGATCTTGAGAATATTAGTCAAAAATCTTCTATATGATGGAGCGCTCTGCGTTTTCAGGACATATGGCAAAATCATGAGTAAAAGATTTTGTATTGAACAGCAGTTGTCTGTGATTTTAAGGATCTAAAAAACACTAGTCAAAGATCCTCTATATGACGGAGTGTTCTGTGTTTTTAGGACCTGTGGCAATAACACTAGTCGAAGATCCTCTATATGACAGGAGCCCTGTCCTTTGTGATTTTTAAAGATCTTAAGAACCCTAGTCAAATCCTTTATTTGATGAAGTGCTCTGCGTTTTTAGGACATTTGGCAAAAACACTTGTCAAAGGTCCTCTATACAGTGTGTTTAGGACCGCTGGAAAAAAAACACTAGTCAAAGATCCTGTGTATGACAGAAGCCCTGTGTGATTTTAAAGATCCAAAGAACTTGAGTCAAAGATCATCTATATGACAGGAGTCGTGTGTGAGTTTAAGGATCTTGAGAATATTAGTAAAAAATCTTCTATATGATCTCTGCGTTTTCAGGACATATGGCAAAAACACAAGTGAAAGATCCTGTATTGAACAGGAGCCCTGTGTGATTTTTAAGGATCTTAAGAACACTAGTCAAAGATCCTCTACACGACGAAGCGCTCTGCGTTTTTAGGACCTATGGCAAAAACATTTGTCAAAGGTCCTCTATACAACGGAGTGCTCTGCATTTTTAGGACCTCTGGAAAAAACACTTGTCAAAGATCCTGTGTATTACAGGAGCCCTGTGTGATTTTAAAGATCCAAAGAACTTGAGTCAAAGATCATCTAAATGACAGGAGCCGTGTGTGAGTTTAAGGATCTTGAGAATATTAGTCAAAAATCTTCTATATGATGGAGCGCTCTGTTTTCAGGACATATGGCAAAAACACGAGTTAAAGATCTTGTATTGAACAGCAGTTCTCTGTGATTTTAAGGATCTAAAAAACACTAGTCAAAGATCCTCTATATGACGAAGCGCTCTGCATTTTTAGGACCTATGGCAAAAACACTTGTCAAAGGTCCTCTATACAACAGAGTGCTCTGCGTTTTTAGGACCTCTGGAAAAAAAACACAATTCAAAGATACTGTGTATGATAGGAGCCCTGTGTGATTTTAAAGATCCAAAGAATATGAGTCAAAGATCCTCTATATGACAGGAGCCGTGTGTGAGTTTAAGGATCTTGAGAATATTAGTCAAAAATCTTCTATAAGATGGAGCGCTCTAAATTTTCAGGACATATGGCAAACACACAAGTAAAAGATCCCGTATTGAACAGGAGCCCTGTGTGATTTTTAAGGATCTTAAGAACACTAGTCAAAGATCCTCTATACGACGAAGCACTCTGCGTTTTTAGGACCTATGGCAAAAACATTTGTCAAAGGTCCTCTATACAACGGAGTGCTCTGCATTTTTAGGACCTCTGGAAAAAACACTTGTCAAAGATCCTGTGTATGACAGGAGCCCTGTGTGATTTTAAAGATCCAAAGAACTTGAGTCAAAGATCCTCTATATGACAGGAGCCGTGTGTGAGTTTAAGGATCTTGAGAATATTAGTCAAAAATCTTCTATATGATGGAGCGCGCTGCGTTTTCAGGACAAATGGCAAAAACACGAGTAAAAGATCTTGTATTGAACAGCAGTTATCTGTGATTTTAAGGATCTAAAAAAACACTAGTCAAAGATCCTCTATATGACGAAGCGCTCTGCGTTTTTAGGACCTATGGCAAAAATACTTGTCAAAGGTCCTCTATACAACAGAGTGCTCTGCGTTTTTAGGACCTCTGGAAAAAAGACACAATTCAAAGATCCTGTGTATGACAGGAGCCCTTGTGATTTTAAAGATCCAAAGAATATGAGTCAAAGATCCTCTATATGACAGGAGCCGTGTGTGAGTTTAAGGATCTTGAGAATATTTGTCAAAAATCTTCTATATGATGGAGCGCTCTGCGTTTTTAGGACATATGGCATAAACATGAGTCAAAGATTCTGTATTAAACAGGATTCCTCTGTGATTTTAAGGATCTAAAAAACACTAGTCAAAGTTCATCTATGACAGGAGCCCTGTCTGATTTTTAAGGATCTTAAGAACACTAGTCAAAGATCCTCTATATGACGAAGCGCTCTGCGTTTTTAGGACCTATGGCAAAAACACTTGTCAAAGGTCCTCAATACAACGGAGTGCTCTGTGTTTTTAGGACCTCTGAAAAAAAAACTAGTCAAAGATCCTGTGTATGACAGGAGCCCTGTGTGATTTTAAGGATCTTGAAAATATTAGTCAAATATCTTCTATATGATGGAGCGCTCTGCGTTTTTAGGACATATGGCAAAAACACGAGTAAAAGATCCTTTATTTAACAGCAGTTCTCTGTGATTTTAAAGATCTAAAAAAATCCTTTATATAACGGAGTGTTCTCTGTTTTTAGGACCTGTGGCCCATCCATTCGTCCATTTTCTAGCGCCTATTCCCTTTTGGGGTCGCGGGGGTCGCTGGCGCCTATCTCAGCTATAATCGGGCGGAAGACCTCGTACACCCTGGACAAGTCACCACCTCATCGCAGGGCCAAGGACCTGTGGCAAAAACACTATTTAAAGATCCTCTATATGACAGGAGCCCTGTCCTGTGTGATTTTTAAATATCTTAAGAGCACTAGTCAAAGATCCACTATACGACGGAGCGCTCTGCGTTTTTAGGCCGTATGGCCAAAACAGGAATCAAAGATCCTGTATTAAACAGCAGTCTTCTGTGATTTCAAGGAAATGTTGTATTGTAGAGGGGTCACGGTGATACAAACGTGTTCAAAGATGCCATGAGGCTCCACCAAGGAGATAGATAGTATTTGGACATGAAAAGGTACGCACTTGATGTGTCTGGGACCAGGGCGAGGGGGTGGCTTTGGCGCGGGATGGCGTGTTTGTGTGTAATGTGTGTAAGTAATCATAAACGCTGTGCAGAAGCAATAAGGCAAATGCGATGCTAAGCAGCGGGCTGCGTGTTCACAAAGGGGGCCGAAGTGGCGCCGTCCCATCGCGCCGGAATTGAAATGGCACAAACAGCCGCCGCTTGTCCCCGCACTTAATAGTTCTACTGGGGCGGCGTTTAATGCAAGGGGGGTTGTGGGAGGTCGGGGGGGCGACTGGCTTTTTAAAAACTATTTAAAAGAACACATGCAAATCACAGTGTGTGCAAAATGAGCGCTTTAATGAAAAACTGTTCCCACAACAGTGCCCTGCGGGACGCCCGGGGGACCCGGAGGGGAGGGTACTTGGGAATGCACGGCCCGCAGGGTGCTGAGTAATGACCACGGACCCCGGACGGCAAGGCGCGCGCTTGTTATGCTAAAAGACGAGAGCGCTTGCCTCGGGGTGGCGACGGGAGGGCCGAGGCTGGCATAAACACCAGGAAGGGAGGACAAGGAAGGGAGGCCTGGGCCCTAATAAGCTGCTGATGAAGCCGCTGACAGGAATGCAGAACAGACGCAAACGCGCCATCCCCGCACTTTGGACCTTTCAAGCCTAAATAAACGCAGGACAAGTGAAGAGCGTAAAAGGTAGGGGTGTTGAAACTATAAACTATTTCCCATTGAATCGGGATTCTTATTTGTAACGATTTTTAATTAATTAAAAAACTAAATATATATATATATATTTTCGAATCAAATTGTTGATGCCCATATAAAGTCTGTACAGATAAGTCGGCAATACAAAGCTGTTTGTCTGTGAACCATAAAACCGGCACTCAATGTTACTAAGAAATTATTGATTATGAATCAAATGTTAACCCTTGTGTAATGTTCATATTGTTGTTACTCAGCCAGCTTTTGTGGGTCTGATGAACCCGTTGCACTTTGTGGCTTTTAACACTTTTACGTTAAAATACTGAACAGATGTTTACCTGATCCTACTAAACATCTGTTCAGTATTTTAACGTAAAATGTTTGATTGTGAGGCATTAAAAGCCACAAAATGCAACGGGTCCAGCAGACCCACAAACGCTGGCTGAGTAACAACAATATGAACTAATAAAACCGGCACCCAATGTTACTAAGAAATTATTGATTATGAATCAAATGTTAACCCTTGTGTAATGTTCATATTGTTGTTACTCAGCCAGCGTTTGTGGCTGAGTAACAATTGCCTCACAATCAAACACTTTTACGTTAAAATACTGAACAGATGTTTACCTAATCCTAATAAACATCTGTTCAGAATTTTAACGTAAAAGTGTTTGATTGTGAGGCATTAAAATCCACAAAATGCAACGGGTCCATCAGACCCACAAACGCTGGCTGAGTAACAACAATATGAACGTTGCACGGAAAATTTCTCTGCCAGCTTCTGCATCCCATAGGAGTTCTTCTTTTGTGTTTCTGCACCTGTGGTTTCCACACAAGGTTGCAACACTGTTTGTCAACACTGTCTGCTCTCATTTGTTCGCACAGTTGACCCTCTGATGTTCTGTGTACCAACACTCTGTCGATGTGTGTGTGTGTGTGTGTGTGTGTGTTTGTGTGGTACACAGAACATACATTTTCACACGTGTATTAGTCATTTAAAAAAAAAGAAGGATTTTTAAGCCTTTTTAAAAGCATCCACAGTCTGTGGTGCCCCTCGGGTGGTCAGGGAGAGCGTTCCACAGACTGGAAGCGGCGTAACAGCAAACCCGGTCTCCCATTGTTCATAGCTTTGTCCTCGGAGGTTGGAGGAGGTTAGATTGTCCGGAGCGGAGGTATCGTGTGGAGGATGGTGTGCCATCCATCTTTTTGCTACCCCTTGTCCCTTTCTGTTTTGTTGAGTGTGCATTACATGGCTGGTAAATGTTACTAGGTGGTTGAGTAGTTGTGTGAAGTATACAGAACATCAATTTCCACACTTCTATTAGCTCCGGGTCCAGTGGACCCGGACATCTTTTACGTAATATAAATGTGTAGGGGGGTGTATGGTATGTGGTCATTACATTTTTATTCTGGTATATGTTCTTCACGGAAAATGAGCCAAAGTCAGTGAGTCTCAGTTTGAAAAATTAATAAATTGTATCATTTTTCTTTTAATAAAAAAATGGGAACGGGTCCCACAGACCCGAACACCACACAAGGGTTAAGGACCTAAAAAACTTTAGACAAAGATCATTTATAGGTTAGCACGCTCTGGGATGACAAAAACACCAGTCAAACATCCTCTATATGACTGAGCATTCCATTTCAGAGACCTACTGCATACATTTCCAGTCAACAAACCTCTTAATGTGATTTTAAGTCATCTAAAAATAACTCTAGTTAAAGATCAAATGTATAAAAGGGTGTTCTGCATTTCTAGGACCTATTGCAAAAACATTAGTCAAAGATCCTCTATGTAACATGAGTCCTGTATGATTTTAGGAATCTAAAAAACGCTGGTCAAAGATCCTCTATATTACAGAGCGCTTTGCGTTTTTTGGGACCTCTGGCAAAAATAATAACCGAAGATCCTCTATACGACTAAAGGTTCTACTGTTTTTAGAAAACCTACTGCAAAAACACTATTCAAAGATTATTAAAGGAGCCCTGTGTGATTTTAAGAGGCTAAAGAACACTAGTCAAAGATCCTCTATATGACAGGAGTCCTGTGTGTTTTTAAGGATCTTAAGAACATTAGTCAAAGATCGTCTATTAGACGGAGCGCTCTGTGTTTTTACGACCTCTGGCAAAAACACGAGCTGAAGATCCTCAATATGACCAATGGTTCTACTGTTTTCAGAGACCTACTGCAAAAAAGCTAGTCAAAGGTTCTCTCGATGAAAGGAGCCCGTGTGTGATTATAAGGATCTAAAAAAACACTGGTCAAAGATCCTATATGACCGGAGCCCTGTCTGATTTTAAGGGTCTTAAGAAGACGAGTCAAAGATCTTCTATATGACGTAGCGCTCTGTGTTTTTAGGACCTCTGGCAAAAACACTAGCCGAAGATCTTCTATATGACTAAGGGTCCTACTGTTTTCAGGGACCAACTGCAAAATCGCTAGTCAAAGATTATTTCCATGATAGGAGCCCGGTGTGATAATAACGATCTAAAGAACACTAGTCAAAGATCCTCTAATTGACAGGAGCCCTGTGTGATTATAAGGATCTTAAGAACACTAGTCAAAGATCTTCTATATGACGGAGGGCACTGCGTTTTTAGGACCTCTGGCAAAAACATGAGCCGAAGATCTAATATATGACCAAGAATTGTACTGTTTTCAGAGACCTACTGCAAAAACACTAGTCAATCAATTAATCAATCAATGTTTACTTATATAGCCCTAAATCACTAGTGTCTCAAAGGGCTGCACAAACCACTACGACATCCTCGGTAGGCCCACATAAGGGCAAGGAAAACTCACACCCAGTGGGACGTCGGTGACAATGATGACTATGAGAACCTTGGAGAGGAGGAAAGCAATGGATGTCGAGCGGGTCTAACATGATACTGTGAAAGTTTAATCCATAATGGATCCAACACAGTCGCGAGAGTCCAGTCCAAAGCGGATCCAACACAGCAGCAAGAGTCCCGTTCACAGCGGAGCCAGCAGGAAACCATCCCAAGCGGAGGCGGATCAGCAGCGCAGAGATACACAGGCAAGCAGTACATGGCCACCGGATCGGACCGGACCCCCTCCACAAGGGAGAGTGGGACATAGAAGAAAAAGAAAAGAAATGGCAGATCAACTGGTCTAAAAAGGGAGTCTATTTAAAGGCTAGAGTATACAAATGAGTTTTAAGGTGAGACTTAAATGCTTCTACTGAGGTGGCATCTCGAACTGTTACCGGGAGGGCATTCCAGAGTACTGGAGCCCGAACGGAAAACGCTCTATAGCCCGCAAACTTTTTTGGGGCTTTGGGAATCACTACTAAGCCGGAGTCCTTTGAACGCAGATTTCTTGCCGAGACATATGGTACAATACAATCGGCAAGATAGGATGGAGCTAGACCGTGTAGTATTTTATACGTAAGTAGTAAAACCTTAAAGTCACATCTTAAGTGCACAGGAAGCCAGTGCAGGTGAGCCAGTACATGCGTAATGTGATCAAACTTTCTTGTTCTTGTCAAAAGTCTAGCAGCCGCATTTTGTACCAACTGTAATCTTTTAATGCTAGACATGGGGAGACCCGAAAATAATACGTTACAGTAGTCGAGGCGAGACGTAACAAACGCATGGATAATGATCTCAGCGTCTTTAGTGGACAGAATGGAGCGAATTTTAGCGATATTACGGAGATGAAAGAAGGCCGTTTTAGTAGCACTTTTAATGTGTGCCTCAAAGGAGAGAGTTGGGTCAAAGATAATACCCAGATTCTTTACCGTGTCGCCTTGTTTAATTGTTTGGTTGTCAAATGTTAAAGTTGTATTATTAAATAGAGTTCGGTGTCTCGCAGGACCGATAATCAGCATTTCCGTTTGTTTGGCGTTGAGTTGCAAAAAGTTAGCGGACATCCATTGTTTAATTTCATTAAGACACGCCTCCAGCTGACTACAATCCGGCGTGTTGGTCAGCTTTAGGGGCATGTAGAGTTGGGTGTCATCAGCAAAACAGTGAAAGCTAACACCGTATTTGCGTATGATGTCACCTAGCGGCAGCATGTAGATGCTGAAGAGTGCAGGGCCAAGGACCGAACCCTGGGGAACTCCACACGTTACCTTAACGTAGTCCGAGGTCACATTGTTATGGGAGACACACTGCATCCTATCAGTAAGATAAGAGTTAAACCAAGACAGGGCTAAGTCTGACATACCAATTCGTGTTTTCATACGTTCTAATAAAATATTATGATCGACGGTATCGAAAGCAGCGCTAAGATCGAGGAGCAGCAACATAGATGACGCATCAGAATCCATCGTTAGCAACAGATCATTAGTCATTTTTGCGAGGGCTGTCTCCGTGGAGTGATTTGCCCTGAAACCGGATTGAAAGGTTTCACATAGATTGTTAGACGCTAAGTGTTCATTTAACTGCTCCGCAACAATTTTTTCGAGGATTTTTGAAATAAAGGGAAGGTGAGACACCGGCCGGTAGTTTACCATGAGGTCAGGATCGAGGTTAGGTCTTTTAAGAAGAGGATGAATAACCGCTTTTTTGAATGCTAGGGGAACAGTGCCCGAGGAAAGTGATAAGTTTATAATATTTAGCACTGATGGACCTAATAATACAAAGAGCTCCTTGATCAGTTTCCCAGGAAGAGGGTCAAGTAAACATGTTGTTTGTTTTATTCCATTTACACGTTGTAACAATTCCTCTAATGTTATTTCCTCAAAACGAGAGAAACTATTTTGGAGGGCAGTATCCGCCGTATATACCATCGTATCAGTGTTAATAGAACCCCGTTGTAGCTGGGACGCATTGTCTTTAATCTCCTTTCTAATGACTTCAATTTTCTTACTAAAGAATTGCATAAAGTCATCAGCTGAGTGGGTGGAGCTACTGGAGGGGGTCCTTTGTTGGGTTAGCGATGCTACCGTACTAAACAAAAATTTAGGATCGTTTTTATTACAGTGGATGAGATTTGAGTAATATTTAGCTTTAGCTAAGGTAAGCATGCGTTTATAAGTTATTAAACCATCACTCCATGCTTGATGGTGCACCTCAAGTTTAGTCGTGCGCCATTTGCGTTCCAGCTTTCTGCATAATAATTTCTGAGCTCTAGTTTCTTCTGTAAACCACGGGGTACGCTTTTTTGGAGTCTTTTTTAACTTTAGCGGTGCTATGTTATCAATGGTTTCGCGCAGGGCGTCGTTAAAGTTGTTAGTGAGGTTATCAATAGAGCCCACATATTTTGGGAATGGTGCCATTACCGAGGGCAGTACGTCAGCAAGAGTTGTTGTTGTGGCCGTATTAATGTTGCGGCTGCTATAGCAGTTATTATTATTATTAGTTTGACGAACATGCGTCTGAACCTCGAATTTTATAAGGTAATGATCGGACAATACTTTGGTATACGGGAGTATCGTAACTTTGGAAACGGTGATACCCCTGACAAGCACTAGGTCTATCGTATTACCGTTGCGATGCGTGGGTTCATTTATTATTTGTGTGAGACCACAGCTATCAATTATAGTCTGGAGCGCTACGCACGGTGGGTCCGATGGGGTATTCATATGGATATTAAAGTCCCCCATTATGATTATATTATCGGCGTGTGTCACTAGATCAGCAACGAACTCTGAGAATTCATTGATAAAGTCCAAATAGGGCCCTGGGGGGCGGTAGATAACAGCCATGTGTAGAGGGAGCGGTGTGACAGACTTCATAGTAAGCACCTCAAACGATTTATATTTATCATTTATGTTAGGACTAAGGTTAAAGTTTTCGTTGTATATTAGTGTGACCCCCCCACCCCTTTTAAGCGGACGGGCAATATGCGCATGTGTAAAGTTAGGAGGACATGCCTCATTTAGCGCAAAAAAGTCGTTTGGTTTAAGCCAGGTTTCGCTGAGACCGATGACGTTAAGATTTTTGTCTCTGATAATATCATTAACTAACAACGTTTTGGGAGACAATGATCTTATGTTTAAAAAACCTATATTATAGGTAGTGGGCTGTTTTAGGGAATTTTTGATCAAATTATCCGTAGTAGCAATATTAATAATGTTGTGTTTATTATGCCCAGTGCATTTAGTATAATTACGACCATATCTAGGAATTGATACGATGGGAATTTTCCGATTGTTTGTTTGTTGCTTTGATAAACTGCACGCATCATAGTTAGCCACCTCAGTAAAACACATGTCCAACTCTGAAACACTCAAAGCAGAAAAAACTTGTTCTAATTTAACTGACTCCTTACCCAGACCAGTAGTCTCACATCTTCCATTTAAATCTGGCTGCAGGATGAAGGGAAGTGGTGTTCTGTGGGGATTAGCCTTCTGCTTTGTTTTTAGCCCCGCTCGACATCCGCGTTTCCGATCACACCGCTGGCGTCTGCTCCGTAGACGGCCCCCCTGCTACTAGACTCCGCTGCTTCACAGGCCGCTGGATGTAGCCGCCGAAATATTCCCATGCTAGTTAGCACGTCGAACAAGCACGCGTCTATCAGTCCAAAACGGCCCGATATGTCCACATCCAGAAGTGTCTGGCGGTCGTACGTGATCACGGAGTGACCACGATGTGAGCCAGCCATAAAGTTTGTAGAATTGTCCGGCATTTCTGCCAAATGTTCCATCTTTAGCAGGAGCTCCGCCATGTCGCAGCCTGTTGGGCGCCGCCATCTTGGAATATCTTGGAATAGTCAAAGAGTATCTCCATGAAAGGAGCCCTGTGTGGTTTTAAGGATCTAAAGAACACTAGTCAAAGATCCTCTAAATGACAGGAGCCCTATATGGTTTTAAGGATCTAAAGAACACTAGTCAAAGATCCTCTAAATGACAGGAGCCCTATGTGATTATAAGGATCTTAAGAACACTAGTCAAAGATCTTATATATGATGGAGCGGTCTGTGTTTTTAGGACCTCTGGCAAAAACACTAGCCGAAGATTCTCTAAATGATCAATAGTTCTAGTGTTTTCAGAGACCTACTGCAAAAACACTAGTCAAAGATTCTCTCCATGAAAGGAGCCCTGTGTGATTTTAAGGATCTTAAGAACACTAGTCAAAGATCTTCTAAATGACAGAGTGCTCTTCGTTTTTAGGACCTCCGGCAAAAACACTAGCCAAAAATCCTCAAAATGACCAAGGGTTCTGCTGTTTTCAGAGACCTACTGCAAAAACACTAGTCAAAGATTCTCTCCATGAAAGGAGCTCTGTGTGATTTTAAGGATCTAGAAAAAACACTAGTCAAAGATCCTCTATATGACCAATGGTTTTACTGATTTCAGAGACCTATTGCAAAAACGCTAGTCAAAGGTTCTCTCCATGAAAGGAGTCCTGTATGATTATAAGGATCTAAATAACACTAGTCAAACATCCTCGATATGACAGGAGCCCTCTTTGATTTTTAAGGATCTTAAGAACACCAGTCCAATATCTTCTATATGACGGAGCACTCTGTGTTTTTAGGACCTTTGGCAAAAACTCTAGCCGAAGATCCTCTATATGACCAAGGGTTCTACTGTTTTCAGAGACCTACTGCAAAAACACTAGTCAAAGATTCTCTCCATGAAAGGAGCCCTGTGTGATTTTAAGGATCTTAAGAACACTAATCAAAAATCTTCTATATGAAGGAGCACTCTGCGTTTTAAGGACCTCTGGCAAAAACTCAAGCCGAAGATCCTCTATATGACCAAGGGTTCTACTGTTTTCAGAGACCTAATGTAAAAACGCTAGTCAAAGATTCTCTCCATGATAGGAGCCTTGTATGATTTTAAGGAACTAAAGAACACTAGTCAAACATCCTCGCTATGACAGGAGCCCTGTTTGATTTTTAAGGATCTTAAGAACACTATTCAAAGATCTTCTGTATGACGGAGCACTCTGCGTTTAGAGGACCTCTGGCAAAAACATTAGCCGAAGATCCTCTATATGACCAAGGTTTCTACTGTTTCCAGAGACCTATTGCAAAAACGCTAGTCAAAGATTATCTCCATGAAAAGAGCAATGTCTGATTTTAAGGATGTAAAGAACACTCCTCAAAGATCCTCTACATGACAGGAGCCCTGTGTGATTATAAGGAACTTAAGAACATTAGGCAAAGATCTTCTATATGACGGAGAACTTTGCGTTTTAAGGACCTCTGGCAAAAACACAAGCCGAAGATCCTCTATATGACCAAGTGTTCTACTGTTTTCAGAGACTTAATGTAAAAACGCAAGTCAAAAATTCTCTAGGTGAAAAGAGCCCTGTTTGATTTTAAGGATCTAGAAAAAACACTAGTCAAAGATCCTCTATATGACCAAGGGTTCTACTGATTTCAGAGACCTACTGCAAAAGGGCTAGTCAAAGGTTCTCTCCATGAAATGAGTCCTGTGTTATTTTAAGGATCTAAAGAACACTAGTCAAACATCCTCGATATGAGAGGAGCCCTGTTTGATTTTTAAGGATCTTAAGAACACTAGTCAAAGATCTTCTATATGACGGAGCACTCTGTGTTTTTAGGACCTCTGGCAAAAACACTAGACGAAGATCCTCTATATGACCAATGGTTCTATTGATTTCAGAGACCAACTGCAAAAACGCTAGTCAAAGGTTCTCTCCATGAAAGGAGCCATGTGTGATTTTAAGGATCTTAAGAACACTAGTCAAAGATCTTCTATATGATGGAGCGCTCTGCATTTTTAGGACCTCTGGCAAAAACACTAGCCGAAGATCCTCCATATGACCAATGGTTCTACTGTTATCAGAGACCTACTGCAAAAATGCTAGTCAAAGGTTCTCTCCATGAAAGGACCCTGTGTGATTATATGGATCTAAAAATCACTAGTCAAAGATCCTCTATATGACCGGAGCCCTGTCTGATTTTAAGGGTCTTAAGATCATGAGTCAAAGATCTTCTATTAGACCAAGGATTGTACTGTTTTCAGAGACCTACTGCAAAAACACTAGTCAAAGATTCTCTCCATAAAAGGAGTGCTGTGTGGTTTTAAGGATCTAAAGAAGACTAGTCAAAGATCCTCTAAATGACAGGAGCCCTGTGTGATTATAAGGATCTTAAGAACACTAATCAAAGATCTTCTATATAACAGAGCGCTCTGCTTTTTTAGGACCTCTGGCAAAAACACTAGCCGAATATCCTCTATACGACCAAGGGTTCTATTGTTTTCAGAGACCTACTGCAAAAAAACTAGTCGAAGATTCTTAAAAGAGCCCTGTGGGATTTTAAGAATGTAAAAAAAACCCTCGTCAAAGATCCCCCATATGACAGGAGCCCTGTGTGATATTAAGGATCTTAAGAACACAAGTCAAAGATCTTCTATATGGCGGCGCGCTCTGCGTTTTTCGAACCTCTGGCAAAAACACTAGCCGAAGATCTTCTATAAGACCAAGGGTTCTACTGTTTTAAGATAACCTACTGTAAATATGCTAGTCAAAGATTATCTCCATGAAAGGAGCCCTGTGTGATTTTAACAATCTAAAAAACACTAGTCAAAGGTCCTGTATAAGACAGAGCGTGCTGCGTTTTTAGGACCTACTACAATTACTAGTCAAAGATCCTCTGTGTAACAGGCGTCCTCTGTGATTTTAAGGACCTAAAAAATGTTAGTCAAAGATCCTCTATTACAAAGCACTTTGCGTTTTTAGGACCTTTGGCAAAAACACTAGTAAGAGATCCTCTATATGACCAAGGGTTCTACTGTTTTCAGCAACCTACAGCACAACTACTAGTCATGGAGCTTCTACACAACAGAGTGCTGTGTTTTTAGCAATCGTTTTAAATCTAGAATAAATTCTGAATTGAATCGTTACCCCCAAGAATCCAATCCTAGCCCAAAGAATCACAGCTCTGTAGTAAAATGCGCCATCATGGACTGAAACGCGAGTTAGCATTTATTGACATTATCAGAACATTTACATCACTGAGAGGAGGAGATGTATATGCGATAATTTACACCCGCAATGTGATTTATCAAGACTGAACGTCTTTGCAGACACTGTCTGTGCGTCGATATTTAGCACTTTTGGTGGGTATGTGCAAAGTGGCACACTTACGAACAAATGACTGAGAAAGTAGGCGAGGGTAAGGCGTCAGAACAGTGCCAAAATTTTTGGGTGTAAAAAAGATCACACTGTGCGTGATTACTAATTTTGCGTACGTGTGGACTCATTTTCCACTCACGCAATCACTTTGTACACAACTTTTCGTGCCCGCGATTTGTCTTTCTTTAGCTCTATGCGTGCAATATCTTATCCTGTAATATATATATATATATATATATATATATATATATATATATATATATATATATATATATATATATATACATCACCTTCTCATTCAATGTGTTTTCTTTATTTTCATGACTATTTACATTGTAAATTGTCACTGAAGGCATCAGTTATGTACGTAACAAAACAATTTGAAAAAATGAAGACATGTTTTTTATTTTAGTTTCTTCAAAATAGCCACCCTTTGCCCTGATTACTTTGTCGCGCACACTTGGCATTTTCTCGATGGGCTTCAAAAGGTAGTCACCTGAAATGGTTTTCACTTCACAGGTGTGCTTGAAGCTCATCGAGAGAATGCCAAGAGTGTGCAAAGCAGTAATCAGAGCAAAGGTTGGGTAATTTGAAGAAACTAGATTATAAAACATGTTTTCAGTTATTTCATCTTTTTTTGTAAAGTACATAAATCCCCATGTGTTTATTCATAGTAGTGATGCCTTCAGTGACAATGTATAATGTAAATAGTCATACAAATAAAGAAAACACATTCAATTAAGAGAATATATATATCTATACATATATATATATATATATATAAAAATATATATATACACACATATATATATATATACATCTATATATATACACACACACGCATATATATATAGATGTACACATATATATATATATATATATATATATATATATATATATATATATATATATATATATATATATATATATATCACTCCCTCATCCCCTCCTTAACGTATTTTCGCCCTCCTTAACATATTGTGTTTAAGTGCAAACTTTTGCTAACCAAGTATATTTTATTGTTATTTTTTATTTGTTTGTATCAACTTGGAGATTTAAACGTTTTCATTTCATTTACAATGTTAAAATACACAAGAAATACAAGTATATTGCATTTGAAACGATATACAAACTCCGTTTCCATATGAGTTGGGAAATTGTGTTAGATGTAAATATAAACGGAATACAATGATTTGCAAATCATTTTCAACCCATATTCAGTTGAATATGCGACAAAGACAACATATTTGATGTTCGAACTGATAAACATTTTTTTGGGGGGAAATAATCATTAACTTTAGAATTTGATGCCAGCAACACGTGACAAAGAAGTTGGGAAAGGTGGCAATACAAACTGATAAAGTTGAGGAACGCTCTTTAAACACTTATATGGAACATCCCACAGGTGTGCAGGCTAATTGGGAACAGGTGGGTGCCATGATCGGGTATAAAAGCAGCTTCCAACAAATGCTAAGTAATTCACAAACAAGGATGGGGCGAGGGTCACCACTTTGTAAGCAAATTGTCAAACCGTTTTAGAACAACATTTCTCAACGAGCTATTGCAAGGAATTTAGGGATTTTACCATCTACGGTCCATAAAATCATCAAAACGTTCAGAGAATCTGGAAAAATCACTGCAAGTAAGCGATGATATTACGGACTTTTGATCCCTCAGGCGGTACTGCATCAAAAACCGACATCAGTGTGTAAAGGATATCATCACATGGGCTCAGGAACACTTCATAAAACCACTGTCAGTATTTATAGTTGGTCGCTACATCTGTAAGTGCAACTTAAAACTCTACTATGAAAAATTAACCCATTTGTCAACAATATCCTGAAACGCCGAGTTGGCTGGGCCCGAGCTCACCTAAGATGGACTGATGCAAAGTGGAAAGGTGTTTTGTGGTCTGACGAGTCCACATTTTAAATTATTTTTGGAAACAGAGGACATGGAATATAACCATTCGGATTGTTATAGACGCAAAGTTCAAAAGCCAGCATCTGTGATGGTATGGGGGTGTATTAGTGCCCAAGGCATGGGTAACTTACACATCTGTGAAGGCACCATTAATGCTGAAAGGTCCATACAGGTTTTGGAGCAACATACAGTATGTCGCATCCAAGCAACGTTATCATGGACGCCCCTGCTTATTTCAGCAAGACAAGTGTTACAACAGCGTGGCTTCGTAAAAAAAGAGTGCGGGTACATTACTGGCCCGCTTGCAGTCCAGACCTGTCTCTCATCGAAAATGTGTGGCTCATTATGAAGCATAAAATACAACAGCGGAGACTCCGGACTGTTGAACGACTGAAGCTCTACATAAAACAAAAATGGGAAATAATTCCACTTTTAAAGTTTCAAGAATTAGTTTACTCAGTTCCCAAATGTTTATTGAGTGTTGTTAAAAGAAAAGGTGATGTAACACAGTGGTGAACATGCCCTTTCTCAACTACTTTGTCACGTGTTGCATTCATGAAATTCTAAGTTAATTATTATTTGCAAAAAAAGAATAAAGTTTATGAGTTTGAACATCAAATATCTTGTCTTTGTAGTGCATTCAATTTAAAATGGGTTGGAAAGGATTTGCAAATCATTGTACTTTGTTTATATTTACATCTAACACAATTTCCCAACTCATATGGAAACGGGGTTTGTACATGCATTAGTACTAGGTATTATAATTGCATCAGTGGTTAATTTGGTCCCATGAAAATAATGGCAATAATATTGTTCATTGGCAAAAGTTTTTAGGGCAATATCTCATTACTCAAAATTTGCTACCGGCCCATGATTTGCAATGAAGCCGTTTTTTGGGGGGGATATGAAGACTGACCATACGTCCTCTTTTCCCCAAACATGTCCTCTTTTCCGGGACTGTCCGGGCTGTCCGGGTTGGGTTTTTAAATGCCTCAAATGTCCGGCATTTTGAGTCAGGATTGCGTGTATTTTCAATGTACGTCCGAGTTAAGAAGGGGTTAAAAACAAAACAAATTGTGAAGGTGTGCACATTCAGCAGCATTTGAGAGGGAGGGGCAGAGACTGAGAGCAAGAGAGAGAGAGGTAGTGGATTGATTGTCAATCAAGGCATACTTGGTCAACAGGCATACAGGTCACACTGAGTGTGGCCGTATAAACAACTTTAACACTGTGACAAATATGCGCCACACTGTGAACCCACACCAAACTAGAAGGACAAACACATTTCGGAAAAACATCCGCACGTAACACAACATGAATACAACAGAACAAATCCCTTGCAGCACTAACTCATCTGGGACGCTACACCGCCCCATTCCCTTTCCCTCCCTCCGTCTGCTCTTTCCTCGTCAGTTCTCTGCCGTTGTTAATGTGTGTGCGTTGTGCTACATTTGCTAAATGATTATTATTTAGCTTTATAGATTTTAAAGTTCTATTATTAGTTTGTAAATGTCTGAATGGCCTGCTTTTACTGTATCAACCCTTGCGGATCCTGAAGTCCTCTCGAACTGGCCTTTTCGCTTTACCAACTACCAGATCAAAGACCCACCTGTGGAACAGCTTGCCAGAGAACCTTAGGACTGCAGAGAGTGCTCAAATTATTTTTTTGTAAAGGCAAAAGACACACCTTTTTAATCAGGCTTTTCACTTACCATTGTCATACCATTGGGGATTTCGCAACTTACTGCGAAATTCGTTCTACCGGAATGCAAACTGACTTTTCCAGACAAAGGTAGCAGGTAGGAACATATTTATTATTACTTTAACCACACAGGACAAAAGACAGGAACTAAAACAAAAGGAAAACGTGCCGATTGGCTAAGGGGCAAAGGAACATAAAACTCAATGCAGGAAACATTCGCTAACACTTAGACTGAATTATAGGCATAGAAAACAACTAAACAAACTATGGCATCGAACAACCAAAACTTACTGCGGCATGAATGAAGCAATGGCATGAAACGAGCATAAAAAGAGCAATGTCGCCAGGCCGACTAACTGGCGAAGACAGGCTTAAATAATAGTCTCTTAATTAGAGCAGGTGCGTGTCTCGAACACATGATAACTAAACAAACAAGGGTCCGCAAACAGGAACTCAAAGAGTCCAAAACAAACAAACAAAAAAAAACATGATCCAAACCACAGATCATGACAACCATCTCTTTTTGTATTAATTTATTGTGTCGTTTTTATATTGATCATTACTGTTTCTTCTATTATTCTTTGAATGTTATGTTTTTATTAACTTATTGAGGTAAGGTTTATATTCTTTATATTTTATTTTTTTACATATATTTTTTCATGTTTTATACTACAAACATATATAAATATAATTTATTTAACATTTATTTGCCTCAAAAGTGGCGTTTTACCTCAAATCCTCAGTGCTTTGTTTTTGCTTTGTTTTTAACAATAGTGCTGTATGCGTGTGTAAAAGTGTGTGTATGTTTTCTTTTCTTCTTCGATTATTGTTATTTTTTTGTTTTGTTTTGTACAACATTTTTGTGTTTGCCACTTGCCTGTGCATGTAAAGGGCAATATAAATAAAGTTTGATTTGCTTCACTCACAATACGAAGGTCCTGCAGTCCTGGGTTCAAATCCAGGCTCGGGATCTTTCTGTGTGGAGTTTGCATGTTCTCCCCGTGAATGCATGGGTTCCCTCCGGGTACTCCGGCTTCCTCCCACTTCCAAAGACATGCACCTGGGGATAGGTTGATTGGCAACACTAAATTGGCCCTAGTGTGTGAATGTGAGTGTGAATGTTGTCTGTCTATCTGTGTTGGCCCTGCGATGAGGTGGCGACTTGTCCAGGGTGTACCCCGCCTTCCGCCCGATTGCAGCTGAGATAGGCGCCAGCGCCCCCCGCAACCCCGGAAGGGAATAAGCGGTAGGAAATGGATGGATGGATGGATGATTTGATTATGGCTGTTGAAATTGAAGTGATTTTGTTTGTGAGACTGCACTAGGGTTGTACGGTACACTGGTATTATTATAGTGCCGCAATACGAATGAATCAAATTCGGTACTATACCACCTCTTAAAAGTACCGGTCCTACCGTTACGGTACCAAATTATTGGTATCGGGACAACACTAGAAGGTACCGTAGTGATTTGTGCATCTGTTGGCAGAACACAGCGTACAGCAGCTTCTTCTTGTTGTTTTGACATTAAGCAGAAAGTTGATCCCTTGTTAAGTTTTTTTTGTACTGTTGTTATGTTTTTGTGATCATGTTCTGTTTAATTATGTTCTGTTTTATTTTGACTCCATTAGTTCCTGTCTTTGCGCACCCTGGTTTGTTTTAGTTTCCACGACAACCATTAGTTTCACCTGGCTCACTTGTTTGAACTCATGCACCTGTCAATAATCACAGCACTATTTAAGCCTGCAGTTGCCAGGCAGTCAGCCTGGGGACATCACCCACTACAAACCCTTGATACCTGATTACTCACTTCTTGCCACAGATTCATGCTTTTCACGTCAGAGTAAGAGTTTTTTTGTTGTTGTTGTCCATAGTTCTGCCATTGTGCGGGTTTTTGTTTTCAGAGTTAGGTTTTGAACCTTTGCTGAAAGGAGCGCCTTTTGTTTGTTCCTGTTTTCTGAGTTAATAATAAAAGATGTCAGTACCTTCACGCCATGCTCGTTCCAATCGCTTTGCACCACGGGAAAACAAACCGCACCATAGTCCACGCATTGACAACTGTATAGCACTTTATAATGTGTACAAAGTGCACAATTGAAAATGTGAACTTTTGTCGAGGCTGCAACCCGTTGTTCATATTTACATAGTTTATTATAAGGAACTCTATTTCACTATACAAACTTTTCTATTCCCAAACCATGTTCGACAAACAGGTTCCACTATAATTACTGTAAAAATATATTTAAAAATGCTTCATTATCCATGTTGGACTGATTCTGATTGAATTTCAAAATTATCAACTTTTCCTGTGGCATGCTCAATATGTAAATATACTCTACAATAAAGATGAAGATAGCAGTCAAGGCGCTTGTTTCAAGGCAACGCTGTTTTAATGCCAACACGTCAGTCAAACGACACGCGGTAAACCGCTTCTATTTTGTAAAGTGCACACAGTCTTCCTGCCTGCTGCGCCACGGCTTTTTTTAAATTCATTTTATAAAAGATAAAGTATAGGAATTGTGTCTGAGATATTCACTAGAACGCAGAAGGGGGGCGGGGGGGGAAAGGTCGAGTCCATCAATCAGCGCTCGTCTTGTCACTTCTGCTCGCTCTTTACGTTTCGCCTGCAGGAAGGTAATATTACACAGCTACTGCCGGGTTTTACACTTTTTACGCTTTGTGTGTGTGTGTGTGTGCGTGTGTGTGTGTGTGTGTGCGTGTGTGTGTGTGTGTGTGTGTGTGTGTGTGTGTGTGTGCGTGTGTGTGTGTGTGTGTGTGCGTGTGCGTGTGTGTGTAGTGTGTGTGTGTGTGTGTGTCCGCACATAGAAAAACATTTTTTAATGGCAAACTAACTTATCCAAGCAGTCATTGTCCTGGTTCGAGTCATATCTAAAGGGCCGTGAACAATGTGTCACCATCAGAGGTGAGTAGTACCGCGCTACATTTACTCCGTTACATCTACTTGAGTAACTTTTGGGATAAATTGTACTTGTAAGAGTAGTTTTTATGCAACATACTTTTACTTTTACTTGAGTATATTTATAGAGAAGAAACGCTACTTTTACTCAGCTCCATTTATCTAGATTCAGCTCGCTACTCGCTACTTTTTTTTTATCCATCTATTAATGTTTGTTTTGGTTTTTCAAAATAGGATCCACGCATGCCTGCATTTCACCAATCACATGCAGTCACTGGTGACGTTTAACCAATCAAACAGAGCCAGGCGGTCACATGACCGTCACACGTAAAACCCAACTTAAGCAAGTTGAAAAACTTATTGGGGTGTTACCATTTAGTGGTCAATTGTGCAGAATATGTACTGTACTGTGCAATCTACTAATAAAAGTTTCAATCAATCAATCAAAAGTGTAAAGGAAAAAAGACACTTTTTATTTCAACCGTACGTCCCGTCAAAAGCCTAAAGACTGATCGCACAGTTCCTGTTTTCACAATAAAAGTGCCGCTCCATTTCGCCTGCGCTAACAAAATAAGAGTCTCCGAAAGCCAGAGCATACAAGCTAGCAAACTACGGAGTTTGCCGCCATTGTATTTCTTGTAAAGTGTATAAAAATGAATATGGAAGTTGGACAAATAAGATGCCAAAAACCAACGACTTTTATGTGGTATTAGACAGAAAGGAGGAACTTTTTTTTCTCCTCCATTTGAAAACGTGGACGTTATCAGCACTATACTGTCTGATTCCAATCAATGCAAGTCATCAGAATCAGGTAATACACCAACTTATATTCTTGTCTTCATGAAAGATAGGAATTTATATGTTAAACATGCATGTATGTTCATTAAAACACCTTTACCATGTGAACAAAAACGGCAAAATAATATAAATTATATACTGTATATATAAATGTATGTATGTATGTATGTATATATATATATATATATACATATATATATATATATATATATATATATATATATATATATATATATGATATGTGTGTGTATGTATATGATATGTGTGTGTATGTTTATGTACAGTATATATGAGGTAGAACACCTCGACTTGGTCATTTATTAAGTAATTGATTAACTTTAAAGATCTTATTGGGGTGTTACCATTTAGTGGTCAATTGTACGGAATATGTACTGTACTGTGCAATGTACTAATAAAAGTTTCAATCAATCAATCAATCAATCAATCAATCAATGCCTACTGAGCCTATAGTTGCTTAAGAGATATTCCTGGCTCTGAATTTGCTTGTTGCTATTTTTATGTTTTTGTGCATTATTTGTTGCCGTAATCATTAAACAAACAGGTTACTCATCAGTTATTCAGTACTTGAGTAGTTTTTTCACAACATACTTTTTACTTTTACGCAAGTAAATATTTGGGTGACTACTCCTTACTTTTACTTGAGTAATAAATCTCTAAAGTAACAGTACTCTTACTTGAGTACAATTTCTGGCTACTCTACCCACCTCCGGTCACTATTAATAATGTGAGATCTTCCTTCCGCAAAATTGAAACAGAGATACCTCAGGGTAGTGTCTTGGGACCGATACTATTCAGTCTCTACATCAATGACCTACCAGATGTATGCACAGATATAGATTTACAGATGTATGCGGATGAATGACACAGTCGTACTCTAGTTGCTGAAAAGTTAAATGCTAAATTAGACAAAATAGCATCTTGGCTGGCATCATCCTGTTTAACCCTGAACACTAAAACAACTAACTGTCTGCTTCTCCATAAAAAAGCAACCTCAAACAAACCTGAATATAAAAATTAATGATGAAGTCATTGAACAAGTACCTGAAGTCAAATATTTGGGCATAATCATAGACTATCAGCTGAATTTTAAAAGTCACATTAAGAAAATGTGTAAAACCCTGAAGGCCAACCTAGGCTGTTTTAAGATTGTAAGAAACTGCTTAACTCTCAGCTGTGCTTTTACTTTTATGAATTCAATGATTCTTTCACACATATCTTATGGCTTAACTACATGGTCCCAGGCACACCAGTCATCAGTCAAGACCATTGAGTGTCTTTATAACCGCGCCTTGAAAATCGTAGACAAGAAGAGTATACGATATCATCATTGCCACATTTTAACCAAATACAATATTTTAAGTTTTACTAATTTTATTTTGTTACATGCGGTCAAACTGGTTTCTAAATGCTTGGATAACTATGCTCCCCAATTGCTCTGCAAGGCAATTACAAGACTGCAAAGTGGTACCAGATCTACCACCAGAGCAATGTCAAAAGGCAACTGTTTCGTTCCATTCCGTAGAACATCTTTTGCCCGGACTGCCTTTTCAATAAAAGGACCACAACTATGGAACTCTTTACATGACACTTTGAAAAGTATATCTGCACTTGTCACTTTCAAAAAACAAACAAAATGATGGCTAGTTGAGCAGCAACCGTGTTCTCATGTTTAGTTTTTACTAATTTTTACTAATTGTTTTTTATCTAGTCTGCACTTTGTGTTGTTATTATTATTATTGGCTTTTATCTAGTTTGCACTTTGTCTGTATTATTTCTATTATCCTTTTTATCGACTCATTTTTGCCTCATTATTTTTATTTTCCTGTTTTAATGATGTTGGATCTGTGTTGTTGCTGTTGTTGTTGGGGGCAAGTCTTGTAAATTAGCTTTGGCTACAAACACTATGATGCATACATTGGACAACTATGTCAGATGTCTATGTTTTTTGTATCTGTCCCTATTTCAAATAAACCTTAATATATATATATATATATATATATATATATATATATATATATATATATATATATATATATATATATATATAAATATATATATATATATATATATATATATATATATATATATATATATATATATATGTCTCCCGGCTGGCCTAGGAACGCCTCGGGATCCCCCGGGAAGAGCTAGACGAAGAAGCTGGGGAGAGGGAAGTCTGGGCTTCCCTGCTTAGGCTGCTGCCCCCGCGACCCAACCTCGGATAAGCGGAAGAAGAAGATGAAGATAGAAGATGGTTGAAATGTAACAGAAAAAAACGTGCAATGTTGACACTAATAACACAAAGTTGCCATGCTAAAAAAAAAAATCTAAATACAACTTTTAACTGCTTAATCTGAAGTTGATCCAGAGATTTAAATGTTGAATGTAAAAATAATATATTTTGATATAAGACTTATTTTATACTGCGATGAGGTGGCGACTTGTCCAGGGTGTACCTTGCCTAGCGCTCGAATGTAGCTGATATAGGCTCCAGCGACCCCCGGGACTTCGAAAGGGACAAGTGGTAAGAAATGGATGGATGGATGGATGGATGGATGGATGGATGGATGGATGGATGGATGGACTTATTTTATAACACGTTTATGTGTGAGGGCCTTTTTGATCCCCAAGACCTTAAGGCAGATTTTTTTTTTTAAGCCGTCATTGTTCACAAAATAATATGGATTTAAAGGCCTACTGAAACCCACTACCACCCACCACGCAGTCTGATAGTTTATATATCAATGATGAAATATTAACATTGCAACACATGCCAAACAGCTAAAAGTCGTCTACTTTAACGGCATAATTACACAGTATTTTGGAGATCTGCGTTGCTGAATCTTTTGCAATTTGTTCAATTAATATTGGAGAAGTCAAAGTAGAAAGATGGAGTTGGGAAGCTTTAGCCTTTAGCCACACAAACACACGGTGATTCCTTGTTTAAAAATTCACGGAGGTGAAACTTTACTATGGATCTAGCCGATAATATAATCATAATGGGGGACTTTAATATCCATATGAATACCCCATCGGACCCACCGTGCGTAGCGCTCCAGACTGTAATTGATAGCTGTGGTCTCACACAAATAATAAATGAACCCACGCATCGCAACGGTAATACGATAGACCTAGTGCTTGTCAGGGGCATCACCGTTTCCAAAGTTACGATACTCCCATATACTAAAGTATTGTCCGATCATTACCTTATAAAATTCGAGGTTCAGACGCATGTTCGTCAAACTAATAATAATAATAACTGCTATAGCAGCCGCAACATTAATACAGCCACAACGACAACTCTTGCTGACCTACTGCCCTCGGTAATGGCACCATTCCCAAAGTATGTGGGCTCTATTGATAACCTCACTGCGCGAAACCATTGATAACATAGCACAGCTAAAGTTAAAAAAGGCTCCAAAAAAGCGCACCCCGTGGTTTACAGAAGAAACTAGAGCTCAGAAATTATTATGTAGAAAGCTGGAACGCAAATGGCGCACGACTAAACTTGAGGTGCACCATCAAGCATGGAGTGATGGTTTAATAACTTATAAACGCATGCTTACCTTAGCTAAAGCTAAATATTACTCAAATCTCATCCACCGTAATAAAAACGATCCTAAATTTTTGTTTAGTACGGTAGCATCGCTAACCCAACAAGGGACTCCTTCCAGTAGCTCAACCCACTCAGCTGATGACTTTATGCAATTCTTTAGTAAGAAAATTGAAGTCATTAGAAAGGAGATTAAAGACAATGCGTCCCAGCTACAACGGGGTTTTATTAACACTGACACGATTGTAAATACGGCGGATACTGCCCTACAAAATAGTTTCTCTCGTTTTGAGGAAATAACATTAGAGGAATTGTTACAACGTGTAAATGGAATAAAACAGACAACATGTTTACTTGACCCTCTTCCTGGGAAACTGATCAAGGAGCTCTTTGTATTATTAGGTCCATCAGTGCTAAATATTATAAACTTATCACTCTCCTCGGGCACTGTTCCCCTAGCATTCAAAAAAGCGGTTATTCATCCTCTTCTTAAAAGACCTAACCTCGATCCTGACCTCATGGTAAATTACCGACCGGTGTCTCACCTTCCCTTTATTTCAAAAATCCTTGAAAAAATTGTTGCGGAGCAGTTAAATGAACACTTAGCGTCTAACAATCTATGTGAAACCTTTCAATCCGGTTTCAGGGCAAATCACTCCACGGAGACAGCCCTCGCAAAAATGACTAATGATCTATTGCTAACGATGGATTCTGATGCGTCATCTATGTTGCTGCTCCTCGATCTTAGCGCTGCTTTCGATACCGTC
This sequence comes from Nerophis ophidion, assembly GCF_033978795.1. Classification (NCBI taxonomy): domain Eukaryota; kingdom Metazoa; phylum Chordata; class Actinopteri; order Syngnathiformes; family Syngnathidae; genus Nerophis; species Nerophis ophidion. The sequence goes on along the minus strand of NC_084619.1, from coordinate 52,335,944 downwards.
GATCATAATATTTTATTAGAACGTATGAAAACACGAATTGGTATGTCGGACTTAGCACTCTCGCGACTGTGTTGGATCCATTATGGATTGAACTTTCACAGTATCATGTTAGACCCGCTCGACATCCATTGCTTTCCTCCTCTCCAAGGTTCTCATAGTCATCATTGTCACCGACGTCCCACTGGGTCATTATTGTCACCAATGTCCCACTGGGTGTGAGTTTTCCTTGCCCTTATGTGGGCCTACCGAGGATGTCGTAGTGGTTTGTGCAGCCCTTTGAGACACTAGTGATTTAGGGCTATATAAGTAAACATTGATTGATTGATTGATCACAGCGAACATGGATCCCGACCGAATGTCAACCAGCAGGTTTCGGTGAGAAAATTGTGGTAAAAAGTCGCTTCTTACCGGAGATTTGCTGAGCTTGCGCCGTCCATAAAGCTGCCGTCGACTTCCCTGAGACACTGCGCATCAACACACCCGTGGACACACACCTCCGACTATCAGGTACTGTTAAACTCACTAAAACACTAGCAACACAATAGAAAGATAAGGGATTTCCCAGAATTATCCTAGTAAATGTGTCTAAAAACATCTGAATCCGTCCCAATGTAATCGCGTTTTTTTAATTTCTAGTCCGTCACTATCAATATCCTCAAACACGAATCTTTCATCCTCGCTCAAATTAATGGGGAAATTGTCGTTTTCTCGGTCCGAATAGTTGTTTTTGTTGGAGGCTCCCATTAAAAACAATGTGAAGATGTGGGGAGCCATCAACATCGTCTGCGACTTCCGGTAGGGGCAGGGCTTTTCTGTTAGAAAGCAAAAGTTGCGAACTTTATCGAGGATGTTCTCTACTAAATCCTTTCAGCAAAAATATGGCAATATCGCAAAATGATCAAGTATGACACATAGAATTGACCTGCTATCCCCGTTTACATAAGAAAATCTCATTTCAGTAGGCCTTTAAAAGCAATTATTTGCTTATTTAAGGCTCCAATTAATTTATATCAAATATTCCATTTTGGAAAAAAAAGGGTATAAAGTATAAAAAAACAATGAAAAAAAAACAACTATGGCAACGGATGAATCTGAAGTTGATCAATGGATATTTAAGTGTTGACAATAAAAAAAATATTAATGGCCTTTTTTAACACTTTAAGCCTTTTTTGGGTCCTCAAGGGTGATTAATGTTCACCAAAATGTATATTGTATTGGTTTTGAAAATGAGAAAATATCAAAATGGCCCCTGCATCCTTTCATTTTTCAGTGTGCGCCCCTAAGTGGAAAAAGTTTGGACAACCCCACAGGAGACCATCACATTTTATTAAATAGACTCTTAAATAGGCCTCTTTTTGTAAATATGGATGCATGTTCCTCAGGGACATACCGTATTTCCTTGAATAGCCGCCAGGGCGCTAATTAATTTAAAACCTCTTCTCACTCCTGCGCTTATTCAAGGCATGCGGTAAAAGTAAGCAGGCCCTAGTAAGCAGGCGCTAATAGTTTTAAAACCTATTCTTACCCCTGCGCTTACCAATGGCATGCAGTAAAATATTGAATGCGATCAAATTTAAAAAATTAATAAAAAATTCTACTGCAGCCGCGGCCCGTTGGTTGGAGACCACTGCTCTACAACATGTCATCGCGCCCATCTTTACACCATGCTATCTGGGTGCCGAGATTGCAATGCATACTTGGTCAACAGCCATACCTTTTACACTGATGGTTGTGATACAAACAACTTTAACACTCTTACTAATAAGCACCACACTCTGTGAACCCACACCAAACACATTTCTGAAGAACATCGGCTCTGTAACACATTATAAACGCAACATAAGAATTACCCAGAATGCAATGCAACCATGACTCTTGGCTATATTATACACGCGCCCCCAACCCCGCCCACCTCAACCGACGCACGGGGAGGGGGGGGGTCGGTGCTAGCGGGGTGTATAATATAGCCAAGAGTCATGGATGCATTGCATTCTGGGTAATTCTTATGTTGCGTTTATAATGTGTTACAGAGCCGATGTTCTCCAGAAATGTGTTTGTTATTCTTGTTTGGTGTGGGTTCACAGAGTGTGGCGCATATTAGTAAGAGTGTTAAAGTTGTTTATATCACAACCATCAGTGTGATCTGTATGGCTGTGGAACAAGACCCCTGGTTTACACATAGTAGAAGCAAAAAAAAACCTCCGCCATTTTAAAATTGACGACAGGGGAAGTGTCACTCATGACGTCACAAATTAGATTAGATTAGATTAGATACTACTTTATTTATTCCGTCAGGAGAGTTCCTTCAGGAAAATTAAAATTTTCATCACAATCCCATTCAAGTTTAGACAAACATTACAGGGAGACAGAACAGGATCGCTGACGGGTCTGCCGGCTTCCAGCGCCCCTTACAAAAAAGATGAGATAAAGGTAAACAAAGGGGGTGAGGGGGGGAGAAAAAAATTGAAGATTAAAATAAAATTTAAAAAATCGGTCTTTGCCTGGGCCCTGGAGAGGAGGTGCAGACTGAGGCCAAGGGAAAAAAACAAATAAATAAAAAAAATCAAAAAACAACTCATAACCATGGTACACATCCCTCTTCCATGTGTGTAAGAGGGAAACATCAAACATCAAAGAACACAGAGGACATTAAAGACATTAAAGCAGCAGATACAACCAGACACTTCTACATACAGCTATGAATAAAAAGTAAAATAAACATATCCACAGTGGTGGCCTCTGCGGTGTTCCACGCCATCGTCTGCTGGGGAGGAGGGAGCATGGTCAGAGACAGAAGCAGACCCAACAAAGCAACCAAGACAGCCGACTCCACTCTCGGCCAGTGTCCAGTCCGAATGGATGAGCGAGGATACGTCCAAGGTGACTGAGGTGTCCGACACCTGCTCACCCAGTCAAGACACCGCGAAGCCTCTCCGTCCCAGCGCTCAGTGCTAGCTCCGCAGCCCTGTCCCTTCATCCGCATCTCCTCCAGTACATCCAAACATACTCTGGTGTAGCAGACACCCAGCAGCTGTTCTCCATAGCCAAAAGGCTCCCGGGAGGCAGATCCAGAAGTCCACAAAAAAAGCACCACAGAGGTCACGAAAGTGCCATCCCTTGTCACACAGTCCCAAAGGGTCCCGGACCAAAAGGCAAAAAAATATAATAAGACATGAAAACAAGAGGGAAACACAAAAGGATGACACAAGAGCACAGAGCTCCTGCCTACAGCAGCCACTACAGCAGCGCCATCTTGAAAAAAAAAAAAAAAAATTTGACCCGGCGGTAAAAGTAAGCATTCGCTAATAAATTTGGGGAGCAAGTTTGACCCGGCAGTAGTTCAAGGCAGGCGCATATTACATGCCTGGTGGCTATTTTAAGGAAATACGATAAGATGTGGTGTTCCCCAAGGCTCAATTTTAGATCCCTTAACTAACTTAATGAGTTTTGGGCAAAATAACAGGTGACAATAATGTATTACTTCATAAGAGTAAACTGAACAAAAATATAAACGTAACATTTTTTTTTTTTGCACCAGTTTTTCGTGAGTTGAACTCAATGATCTAAATCTTTTGCTAAATACACAAAATATCCATTCCTCTCAGATATTGTTTATAAATATCAAGATGCTGATTAAACAGTGTGACTATTCCCCAGGTGTGCCTTAGTCTGCCCACAATAAAAGGCCACTCTGAAATGTACAGTTTTGTTTTATTCGGGGTCTGTGCCATGTTGCTGGATATTGGCAGGAAGTGGAACACGCTGTCGTATACGCCGATGATCCGCAGCATCCCAAACAGGCTCAATGTGTGACATGTCCGGTGAGTATGCTGGCCATGCAAGAACTGGGATGTTTTCAGCTTCCAGGAATTGTGTACAAATCCTTGCAACGTGGGGCCGTGCATTGATATGCTTCAACATGGTCTAGGATGATTGGCACAACAATGGGCCTCAGGATCTCGTCATGGTATCTCTGTGCATTCAAAATGCTGTCAAAAAATTGCACTTGCGTTCGTTGTCCATAACATACGCCTGCCCATACCATGACCCCACCCTTACCGTGGGCCACTCGACTCACAACGTTGCCATCAGCAAACCTCTCTATCACACAACGCCACACACGCTGTTTGTCATCTGCCCTGAATAGTGAAAACCGGGATTCATCCATGAAGAGAACGCCTCTCCAGCGAATGTGAGCGTTTCAGGTCGAGACCCCGATGAGGACAACAAGCATGCCAATTGTTGCAGCAGCTGTCCAGGTGGCTGGTCTCTGATGATTATGGAGGTGCACCTGCTGGATGTGGAGGTCCTGGGCTGGTGTGGTCACACATGGTCTGCGGTTTGCGATGCCGGTGGGATGTACTGCCAAATTCTCTGAAAAGCCTTTGGAGACGGCTTATGGTAGAGAAATAAACATTCACGGGCAACAGTTCTGTGACATATGTGGCATTGTGCTATGTTATAAAACTGCAAATTTCAGAGTGGTCTTTTGTTGTGAGAAGCCTAAGGCACACCTGTGCAATAATCATGCTGTTTAACCAGCATCTTGATTTGCCACACCTGTGAGATGGGATGGATTACCTTGCCAAAGAGTTAGGATCACTAACACAGATTTAGACAGATTAGTGAACAATATTTGAGAAGAAAAGGTATTTTGTGTTTTTAATAGAAGTTTTAGATCTTTGAGTTGAACTCATGAATTATGGGAGCAAAAACAAAAGGGTTGCGTTTATATTTTGGTTTAGTATACGTTTCCCAATAACGCTGATTAATTTATAAAACTATTGTAATTTTTTGTTCTACATGATATTGTATCGTAAATTCCGAACTGCGGAGGCTATTTTTTTCCCTACGCTTTGAACACTGCAGTTTATAAAACGGTGCGGTTAATTTATCGATTTTTCTTCACTGACGGCCATATTGGAAAAGTTTCCATTAAACACATACAAAGACACTGAAATGCTGTGCTATGGCGCCATTTTTTAGACAAGTTTGCTCATTGCTGGTGCTGCTGGCTGAATTCCTACAGTGTTTCCTGCTGTTTAGGCTTTGAACCGGAAGTAAAAGTGCCAATGTGTCTGCTAGTTGTCCGTAGCATTTCTACTCTTGTGGTTTCCTCAAGTTTTACAGTATCCATCCATCCATTTCTACTTCTTGTCCCAGCTACATTTGGGGAGAAGGCAGCATCACCCTGGACAAGTCGCCACCTTCATCGCAGGGCCAACACAGATAGACAGACAACACTCACACCTCACATTCACACACTAGTGCCAATTTAGTGTTGCCAATCAACCTATCCCCAGGTGCATGTCTTTGGAGGTGGGAAGAAGCCGGAGTACCTGGAGGGAACCCACGCATTCACGGGGAGAACATGCTAATCCACACAGAAAGATCCCAAGCTCAGGATCGAACCCAGGACCTTTAACTAAAGCAATTCTTACTTACTCGACCGTCCCATGTGTGATGTGTTTTCATGCATATTTGTACTTACTATTGTAATGTAATGGTGGTAGCATTGTTAGCATGAGCTAATTGTTACGTTCCACGTAGTGGTGGTTTGTTTTTGTGCTTTTTGTTCTTTTGTTTTGAACAGGTCACACTCAAAAATGACTTCTGCTGCCAATCAACCGGTTCCTGTTCCCAGCTGTTCCTCTTTTCACCTGTTCATCAGCCAGTCCACCATTCATCCTCCTGTGCTGCTTAAAAACCACCTGCTCACCACTGGATGGAGGATTCTTTTTCTTACATGTTGTGTGGAGCTTTGAGAGATGCTACTTTGTCTTTGGCGCTATTTTGTTTTGTAATAATTTTTTTAAAAGGGGAACATTATCACAATTTCAGAAGGGTTCAAACCAATAAAAATCATTTCCCAGTGGCTTATTTTATTTTTTGAAGTTTTTTTCAAAATTTTACCCGTCCCGGAATATCCCTAATAAAAAGCTTTAAAGTGCTTGATTTTCGCTATTTGCTAAGCCACTGTCCATTTTCCTGTGACGTCACATAGTGATGCCAACACAAACAGATGGTGGATAGCACAGCAAGATATAGCGACATTAGCTCGGATTCAGACTCGGATTTCAGCAGATTAAGCGATTCAACAGATTTCGCATGTATTGAAACGGATGGTTAGAGTATGGAGGCGGATAGCGAAAACGAAGCTATTGAGCGAATAGCTATTGATGCTATTCGGCCATGCATGTCTGCCTTAGCATCGCCGGTAAAATGTGCGGACCAAACGATCAGGACTTTCGCATTGACACTGAACAACTTAAATCCGTCGATTGGTAAGTGTTTGTTTCGCATTAAATGTGGGGTGGAAGGAAACGCTGGATGTAAATATAGTTTCAAATGTATATACAGCTAGCCTAAATAGCATGTTAGCATCAATTAGCTGGCAGTCATGCCGCGACCAAATATGTCTGATTAGCACATAAGTCAACAACATCAACAAAACTCACCTTTGTGATTTTGTTGACTTTATCATTGGAGATGCATCTCCTTTGAGTGTCGCATGATATCCAGACATTCTTGCCATCTCTGTGCCATCTCTGTCGTAGCATTGACGGTAAAAACCAAATGAGGGACTTTCACATCTCTTGACACTGGAGCAACTTAAATCCGTCGATTGGTAAGTGTTCGTTTGGCATTAAATGTGGGTGGAGAGTAAGGCTGGATGTAAATATAGCTACAAATGAGGCATAATGCTGCAATATGTACATACAGCTAGTCTAAATAGCATGTTAGCATCGATTAGCAGGCCGTGCTAATTGATGCACATTCTACGTAAATCAACTTGAATCCGTCCCTGATCATGTTCTTACACCCTCCGACAACACACCGACGAGGCATAATGTCTCCAAGGTACCGGAAAACAGTCGAAAAAAACGGAAAATAACAGAGCTGATTTGACTTGCTGCGTGTAATGTGTTTGAGAAAATGGCGTTGACTACCTGGGTGACGTCACGTTCTGACTTCATCGCTCCGAGAGCAAATAATAGAAGGGCGTTTAATTCGCCAAAATTCACCCATTTAGAGTTCGGAAATCGGTTAAAAAAATATGTGATGAAGTGGTGACTCTTCCAGGGGGTTACTCCGCCTTAAGCCCGAATGCAGCTAAGATAGGCTTCAGCAACCCCGCGACCGGTAGAAAATGGATGGTTGGATGGATTTCGGTCATGGAATTCAACGTACCACTGTAACACTAACCCAAAACCACAACTCCTATGCTTATCCTAAAACCTTAATTCAAACACCTACCCATTCCTAAACCCTGATTCAAGCCCAATACCTCAACCCTGAACCCAACTCAAACACCCAAAAAAAGTTCCTCAATCCCAAACAGATCTTCAGTGCTCGCGCGTAGCCGGCGGCGTCTCACTGAGCTTCATTGCTCAAGCATGCAGAAGCGACGACGGCCTCGTCTTGTTATCGTCGCTCACCGGCCTTCTTTTGTGTAACCATGCAGGTGCGCGGCGGACCCGACTCCTCCTCCGGTGTCCCGCCGCGTCGCGAGAGACGTTATTAAAGTGGCGGCAAATGGCTTCTCGGGTGACATTTGCTGACATTCAAGGAAGTGCATTTATCAGCATAGTACAGCTCACCTTGGTGAATGAAGTCCATTTGTGCGGCGATGATGGCCCGGTGGCCCTCTCTCGCTCTCAAGAACCCTACTCCCCCCACCCCCCGGTCCTAAGTGGAGGCCCGCACGTGCACGGGGGAAATGGCGAGATGGCGTACGGCTTTCTCAGCTTCTCAAATGTCATGACGGACAAATGGTGGTGGGGGGGGGAAAAACATATTTAATGGGCTAAGTGTAGCCCTTCCTGTTGTGTCTTGTCAGGTAATCAACCCCCCCCCCCAACCATCCCTTGAAACTATCCAAGAAAAGAGGCGGGGTCTGATAGCGACTTCTTCGCTGCATATGTTTAGCCTGGTTGTTAATGTTTAAGCCCAACATGACACCTTCCTTTTTTATGATTATTATAAGTGGTGCATGTTGCATGTGAGTGGAAGCATTGCTGACTCCACCGCTGACCTCATGATTGATGTTGGATTTTATACACTCACCAGTGACGTGCGGTGAACTAAACACCAGGTGAGGCATACATACTTTTTTTTTTTCTTTTTTTTTTTTTTTACTTAATTCATACGGTGCAGCTTTAGTCATTGTTGATTTAGGTTGCACATTAGAGTTACAGGGGGAAAAAGGTGAGTTATTCGCTTTCATAAAAACGTTATAATGATATTACAGTGGGGCAAAAAAAGTATTTAGTCAGCCACCGATTGTGCAAGTTCTCCACTTAAAATGATGACAGAGGTCTGTAATTTTCATCATAGGTACACTTCAACTGTGAGAGAGAGAATCTGGAAAACAAATCCAGGAATTCACATTGTATGAATTTTAAAGAATTTATTTGTAATTATGGTGGAAAATAAGTATTTGTTCAACCATTCAAAGCTCTCACTGATGGAAGGACGTTTTGGCTCAAAATCTCACGATACATGACCCCATTTATTCTTTCTTAACTGGATCAATCATCCTGTCCTCTTCAGCAGAAAAAACAGCCCCAATGCATGATGTTTCCACCCCCATGCTTCACAGTAGGTGTGGTGTTCTTGGGATGCAACTCAGTATTCTTCTTCCTCCAAACACGACGAGTTGAGTTCATACCCCAAACTCCAACTGTAACACACACACACACACACACACACACACACACACACACACAAAATGAAAGAAAGAGAGAACAAGGGATTGTATTATAGGGCAGGTGGAAAATTCATTGCGTTCCTGTGTGTTTGTGTTTGTGTCTGTAAAAGAGTGTTTGTGTCCATCTTGTATTGAGCAGTTCCAAAAAAAGCATATTGTTTACTAAACAAACATTTGCATAACTCCTGTCCCTTGTTGGGTGTACATTTTATTAAGGTGCACTTATTAAAGATTTTTTTTTTACAAAACCTTATACAACCAAATCATATAATAGTATATATATAGTATAGTATTTTTTCCCCGAATCATTTCATGTTTTTTTTTGTAATATTTAATTCCTTGCTTTTTTTCTATTAGATTTTTTTTTTTATGACATTTTTTGTATCCACTTGAAGACTCTGTAGTGGACATTTGTGCTTTATTTTCCCCCCCAAAATGGTGAGCCGTGACCCTATTGAGGACAAGCGCTATAAAAAGAAACAAATAATGAATTGACTTCATACTGCATGCAATTTGAGTTCTGAAGATAGACGCGCCATGATGTAATCTGCTTTTATAACGTATCTGTGTGGACCAAGCTGTCTGCCACGTCGTCTCCCGTGTCTTTGTCAGTATGTCCTGGAACGCCTCAGAACACCTCCTCATACCTGAGTGACAACACGCCACCTGTGAGCATTTGCCAGCACTCTTTGACGGGGCATCCAACCGGTGTCTCTTGTTCAACTGTAGAGTCGAGTTGACAGTATGACACTCTGCCAGCTGCAGAATGGACACACACACACAAATCTGGTCTGAAAAAAAAAATGGTATCGCTTTCCAAAAAGAGGAAGCTTAAGTGCGAGGCGAGAAAAACATAGTGCAGATTAACGTGACTGTCGTTTCTGGGATCACTGCTCCCTTTGAGTGATTGACAGCGAGCTGTGTCATGTGACAAAAACATGCAGTTCAGTCTTGTTGGAAAAAACAAATGTAGGGAAACTGAAATCAAACAAGATGAACTTAAATTTGTTTTCGTATTAACCCCAACCATTACCAGGGATTCTCAAAATGTGGTCTGTATACTACAAGTGGTACTCCAAAGAATCACTTAATTAAATATTCGAACACAGTGTTACTGTTCAAACTGTGTGCAATGTTACAGTGGCCATAAATATGAAATACGCTTGTTGAATAAAACCTCTGCCTTGTTTTTAATTAACCTTACCATGAATTGATTAACGTGGACCCCGATTTAATGAAGTTGAAAAACTTATTCGGGCGTTACCATTTAGTGGTCAATTGTACGGAATATACTGTACTGTGCAATCTACTAATAAAAGTTCAATCAATCAATCAATCAAACATTATGGCTTTCTTTGCTCCTGTATTATAAAGTTGGTCATTAAAGTGGTACTTGGTGAAACAAATTTGAGAACCATAACTCGGTTATAACCCCAGCCATACCCCAAACTCCAACTGTAACACACACACACACAAACACACACACACACACACACACACACACACACACAAACACATTCATGTATTTCTGACCTTCTTAAGACCTTCGAAAAATGCCTACTTCTTTAGGAGCACCCTTTCTAGATATATAAAGATTTGAATTTTCCTCATTAATATTACATATATACTATTTAAGCTTGTTGTCAGTTATTTTTGTTATTTTTTTTTGTCTGTAATTGGTTTTTAATCTTCATTATTTACTTCAAGTTACTACACTATGTTTCTGTATATATTTATTTTATTAATTTTGGCCAAAGGGGATGCACTTAAAATATTTACACACACTTGTTATTTCATATGATGACCAGAGGGGGAGCACTTTTTAAACCGACACACTATCGATTTGAAAAATCCCTCCTTTTTGGGACCGCGCTGTATTTGATAGATTTCATCACCAGGGCTGTAAATGAGACATTTTCTATTAGACGCAATGGTTTCCGTATTGAGACCAGGATTTATGTCCTAACTTGTTCACCGGTCCTCATATGGAAGGCTTGTTTCCTTGTTGATGTCTCAAGAACGGTAGTATTACAAGAACACACACCACACACACACACACATTCGTGTATTTCTGACCTTCTTGAGACCTTCAAAAAATTCAAATTTTTTTAGGAGCACCATTTCTAGATGTATAAAGATTTGAATTTTCCTCATTAATATTACATATATACTATTTAAGCTTGTTGTTGGTTATTTTTGTTATTATTTTTTTGTTTGTAATTGGTTTTTAATCTTCATTATTTACTTCAAAATAGTACATTTTGTTTCTGTATATATTTATTTTATTTGTTTTATTAATTTTGGCCAAAGGGGATGCACTTAAAATATTTACACACACTTGTTATTTCATATGTTGACTAGAGGGGGAGCACTTTTTAAAACCGACACACAGTTGATTTGAAAAATCCCTCCTTTTTGGGACCGCGCTATATTTGATAGATTTCACCAACACGGGTGTAAATGAAATATTTTCTATTAAATGCAATGGTTTCCCGCATTGGGAACAGGATTTATGTCCTAACTTGTTCACCGGTCCTCATATGGAAGGCTTGTTTCCTTGTTGATGTCTCAAAAACGGTAGTATTACAAAAACACACACACAAACACGCACACACAAACACTCCGCACACACACACACACTCACAAACACCCCGCCCACACACACACACGTTCTTGTATTTGTCACCTTCTTGAAACCTCCGAAAAATTCCTACCTCTACTATTATAATAAAAGTCGTAATTTTACTCAAATCATGTCACAATTTCACAAGAACAATTAAACATTTGTGCAATATTTTGATGAAAGTTGGAATTTTACTCAATAACAGTCTCAATTTAACAAGAACAGCTTAAACATCTGGCACTTTTATGAAAAGAGTCATTTTACTTGACAAAAGTCACAATTTCATAAGAAAATTTTACATTTTTGACAATATTGTAATAGTAATCAGAATTCTGTTTGGCAAAATTATGACGAATGTCATAATTTTACTTAAAAAATTTGACTATTTTACAAGAACAAGAAAAAATGGCAATATTGTGGAAAAAAGTCAGAATAATATAAGACAAATGTCAGCATTTTGCGTTAAAGAGTAATAATTTTACATTAAAAAGTAATAATTTTACGAGAAAAATAATGCAACATTATAGAAACAGAAAGAAATTGAGAAATGGTTCCCCATTTTAAAGAAAAAAAGTTGACACATTGTGAGGAAAAATACTTTTTTTAGTTAATAATTATTTTTTTTTGTATTTTTTGTTTGTAATAAGTTTTTAATCTTCATTATTTACTTCAAATCATTACAGTATGTCTCTATAACTTTTTTTTTTTAATACATTTTGGCCAAAGTGGGTGCATTTCAATTTTTTACACACACTTGTTATTATACATGATGACCAGAGGGGGAGAACATCAAATTTCTTCCACACACTTGTTATTTCATATGTTGACCAGAGGGTGAGCCCTTTTAAAACCGACACAGAGTCAATTTGAAAAATCCCTCCTTTTTGGACCACCCTAATTTTGATCGATTTCACCACCAGGGGTGGAAATGAGATATTATCTATTATATGCAATGGTTTACTGTATTGGGACCATGATTTCGGTCCTAACTCGTTCACTGGTCCTCATATGGAAGGTACTTATGGAAGAGTCGTAATTTTACTCGACAAAAGTCACAATTTTAAAAGAATACTTTAAAATGTTGGAAATATTATAGTAATAATCGAAATTCCACTTCCAAAGACATGCACCTGGGGATAGGTTGAGGTGGCGACTTGTCCAGGGTGTACGCCGCCTTCCGCCCGATTGTAGCTGAGATAGGCGCCAGCGCCCCCCGCGACCCCGAAAGGGAATAAGCGGTAGTAAATGGATGGATGGATGGATAGTTGGCAAAATTATGACGAATGTCATAATTTTACTTTAAAAATTTCACTATTTTACAAGAACAACAAAAAAATGGCAATATTATGACAAAAGTAATAATTTTATGTGATAAATATCACCATTTTGCATTAAAGATTTTACGAGAAATAATGCAACATTACAGAAACAGAATGAATATGAGAAATGTTCCCCCATTTTTAAAGAAAAATGTTGACACATTGTGAGAAAAATACTTCTTTTAGTTAATTATTTTTTTGTATTTTTTTGTTTGTAATTAGTTTTTAATCTTCCTTATTTACTTCAAGTTATTACAGTATGTCTTTATAACTTTTTCTTTTTTTTAATACATTTTAGCCAAAGTGGGTGCATTTCCATTTCTTACACATACCTGTTATTATATATGATGACTAGAAGGAGAGAGCTTCACATTTTTACGCACACTTGTTATTTCATATGTTGACCGTAAGGGGCGCACTTTTAAACCGACACACAGTCAATTTGAAAAATCCCTCCTTTTTGGGACCACCCTCATTTTGATATATTTCACCACCAGGGGTGCAAATGAGACATTATCAATCAATCAATGTTTACTTATATAGCCCTAAATCACTAGTGTCTCAAAGGGCTGCACAAACTACTACGACATCCTCGGTAGGCCCACATGAGGGCAAGGAAAACTCATACCCGTGGGACATCGGTGACAATAATGACCCAGTGGGACGTCGGTGACAATGATGACTATGAGAACCTTGGAGAGGAGGAAAGCAATGGATGTCGAGCGGGTCTAACATGATACTGTGAAAGTTCAATCCATAGTGGATCCAACACAGTCGCGAGAGTCCAGTCCAAAGCGGATCCAACACAGCAGCGAGAGTCCCGTTCACAGCGGAGCCAGCAGGAAACATCCCAAGCGGAGGTGGATCAGCAGCGCAGAGATGTCCCCAGCCGATACACAGGCAAGCAGTACATGGCCACCGGATCGGACCGGACCCACTCCACAAGGGAGAGTGGGACATAGAAGAAAAAGAAAAGAAATGGCAGATCAACTGGTCTAAAAAGGGAGTCTATTTAAAGTCTAGAGTATACAAATGAGTTTTAAGGTGAGACTTAAATGCTTCTACGGAGGTGGCATCTCAAACTGTTGCCGGGAGAGTATTCCAGAGTACTGGAGCCCGAACGGAAAACGCTCTATAGCCCGCAGACTTTTTTTGGGCTTTGGGAATCACTAATAAGCCGGAGTCCTTTGAACGCAGATTTCTTGCCGGGACATATGGTACAATACAATCGGCAAGATAGGATGGAGCTAGACCGTGTAGTATTTTATACGTAAGTAGTAAAACCTTGAAGTCACATCTTAAGTGCACAGGAAGCCAGTGCAGGTGAGCCAGTACAGGCGTAATGTGATCAAACTTTCTTGTTCTTGTCAAAAGTCTAGCAGCCGCATTTTGTACCAACTGTAATCTTTTAATGCTAGACATGGGGAGACCCGAAAATAATACGTTACAGTAGTCGAGACGAGACGCAACAAACGCATGGATAATGATCTCAGCGTCTTTAGTGGACAGAATGGAGCAAATTTTAGCGATATTACGGAGATGAAAGAAGGCCGTTTTAGTAACGCTTTTAATGTGTGCCTCAAAGGAGAGAGTTGGGTCGAAGATAATACCCAGATTCTCTACCGTGTCGCCTTGTTTAATTGTTTGGTTGTCAAATGTTAGAGTTGTATTATTAAATAGAGTTCGGTGTCTAGCAGGACCGATAATCAGCATTTCCGTTTTTTTTGGCGTTGAGTTGCAAAAAGTTAGCGGACATCCATTGTTTAATTTCATTAAGACACGCCTCCAGCTGACTACAATCCGGCCTGTTGGTCAGCTTTAGGGGCATGTAGAGTTGGGTGTCATCAGCATAACAGTGAAAGCTAACACCGTATTTGCGTATGATGTCACCTAGCGGCAGCATGTAGATGCTGAAGAGTGCAGGGCCAAGGACCGAACCCTGGGGAACTCCACACGTTACCTTAACGTAGTCCGAGGTCACATTGTTATGGGAGACACACTGCATCCTATCAGTAAGATAAGAGTTCAACCAAGACAGGGCTATGTCTGACATACCAATTCGTGTTTTGATACGTTCTAATAAAATATTATGATCGACAGTATCGAAAGTAGCGCTAAGATCGAGGAGCAGCAACATAGATGACGCATCAGAATCCATCGTTAGCAATAGATCATTAGTCATTTTTGCGAGGGCTGTCTCCATGGAGTGATTTGCCCTGAAACCGGATTGAAAGGTTTCACATAGATTGTTAGACGCTAAGTGTTCATTTAACTGCTCCGCAACAATTTTTTCGAGGATTTTTGAAATAAAGGGAAGGTGAGACACCGGTTGGTAGTTTACCATGAGGTCAGGATCGAGGTTAGGTCTTTTAAGAAGAGGATGAATAACCGCTTTTTTGAATGCTAGGGGAACAGTGCCCAAGGAAAGTGATAAGTTTATAATATTTAGCACTGAGGACCTAATAATACAAAGAGCTCCTTGATCAGTTTCCCAGGAAGAGGGTCAAGTAAACATGTTGTTTGTTTTATTCCATTTACACGTTGTAACAATTCCTCTAATGTTATTTCCTCAAACGAGAGAAACTATTTTGGAGGGCAGTATCCGCCGTATATACCATCGTATCAGTGTTAATAGAACCCCGTTGTAGCTGGACGCATTGTCTTTAATCTCCTTTCTAATGATTTAAATTTTCTTACTAAAGAATTGCATAAAGTCATCAGCTGAGTGGGTGGAGCTACTGGAAGGGGTCCCTTGTTGGGTTAGCGATGCTACCGTACTAAACAAAAATTTAGGATCGTTTTTATTACGGTGGATGAGATTTGAGTAATATTTAGCTTTAGCTAAGGTAAGCATGCGTTTATAAGTTATTAAACCATCACTCCATGCTTGATGGTGCACCTCAAGTTTAGTCGTGCGCCATTTGCGTTCCAGCTTTCTACATAATAATTTCTGAGCTCTAGTTTCTTCTGTAAACCACGGGGTGCGCTTTTTTTGGAGCCTTTTTTAACTTTAGCGGTGCTATGTTATCAATGGTTAAGCGCAGGGCGTCGTTAAAGTTGTTAGTGAGGTTATCAATAGAGCCCACATATTTTGGGAATGGTGCCATTACCGAGGGCAGTAGGTCAACAAAAGTTGTCATTGTGGC
>NC_084619.1:52158533-52320126 GCF_033978795.1 Nerophis ophidion | reverse complement strand
TTTTAAACTGTAAAAATGTATGGTAATTTTTACAGTGCATTACTGTAAAAGGAAAAACAGCACCATTGTTATGTTTACAGTAACATTATTTTACAGATTTTTTTTACCATAAAACCTATGGTCGTTATGTATGTATATATATATATATATATATATATATATATATATATATATATATATATATATATAAATGATAAATGGGTTGTACTTGTATAGCGCTTTTCTACCTTCAAGGTACTCAAAGCGCTTTGACACTACTTCCACATTTACCCATTCACACACACATTCACACATTGATGGAGGGAGCTGCCATGCAAGGCGCCAACCAGCACCCATCAGGAGCAAGGGTGAAGTGTCTTGCTCAGGACACAACGGATGTGACGAGGTTGGTACTAGGTGGGAATTGAACCAGGGACGCTCGGGTTGCGCACGGCCACTCTCCCCACTGCGCCACGCCGTCCCACATATACATACATATACACACACATACATATATATATACATATACACACATATACATATATATACATACATATATATATATATATATATATATATATATGTATGTATATATATATATATATATATATATATATATATATATATATATATATATATATGTATGTATATATATATATATATATATATATATATATATATATATATATATGTATGTATATATATATATATATATATATATATATATACACATACATATATATATACATATATATATATATATATATATATATATACATATATATATATATATATATATATATATATATATATATATATATACCTTTTTTTTGGACCAAGTAGGTGAAGTAGCATAATTTCCTACGGCACAGTGGTTGAAAAACACTGCATAACAGAGTCAGAAACTAAATAAAATATAAGTTCTGTAAAAAAAAAAAAAGGGGGATTAGATCATCAGTGTAATGAAGGACAGCAGACCAATACATGATATAACAATAATTGAAAAAGTATTGTTCAATTAGTTTGATTCAATTTGAGCCATTGTTTTTAAAATACCAGTCAATATTTGAATAATTCCGGTCCGACTGCTAACAATTTATTGTTGCTTTAATGTGAGAGAACGCACAACTAGTCCACTTTCTGTTGGCCAAGCACACAGAAAAACACTCAATGGTTGCCCCTTAGAAGTGAAACACACCAAGTGTTACATTCAATTCCCTCCCTCTCCTCCTTGTGTCGCCTCACACTAATGTCCCTAAGTGAAGATGGAATAAATGTCTTTGCTATGGAATCAGATCATGTTGATTGGTTTTCATATACTTTTTTGGTACTCTTTAATCCTCCTTAGCTGTAACTTTTTGGAACCCTTTGTGTACATGAAGTGTGTGTGTGTCTGTGTGTGTGTGTGTGTACGTCTTTGTATTTCTATTCTTGAGACAACAAGGAACTTATGAAATAACAAGTGTGTGTAAGAAATTGAAATGCGCAGCCTTTGGCCAAAATGTATTTAAAAAAAAATAAAAAAGAATATTGAGACTTACTGTGAAAACTTGAAGTAAATAATGAATATTAAAAACAAATTACATATTACAATGAAGTAAAATATGTCACAATGTGTCGACTTTTGTCTTTAAAAATGGGGAACAATTTCTCATATTCTTTCTGTAATGTTGCATTATTTTCTCTTAAAATATTACTCTCTTATGTAAAATTATTACTCTTTAATGCAAAATGGTGATTTTTATCATATACAATTCTGACTTTTTTCACAAAATTGCCCATTTTTTTGTTGTACTTGTTAAATAGTGAAATATTTTTAGGTAAAACTATGACATCCGTCTTAATTTTGCCAAGTGAAATTCTGATTATTACTATAATTTTGCCAACATTTTAAAGATTTCTTTTAAAATTGTGACTTTTGTCGAGTAAATTGACGACTCTTCCATAAGTATCTTCCATATGAGGACCGGTGAACGAGGACATTGCATATAATAGATGGCGGCGCCCGGACGGGCTGCGACATCGAGGGGCTCTTGCTAAAGATGGAACATTTGGCAGAAATACCGGACAATTCTACAAACTTTATGGCTGGCTCACATCGTGGTCACTCCGTGATCACGTACGACCGCCAGACACTTCTGGATGTGGACATATTGGGCCGTTTTGGACTGATAGATGCGTGCGTGCTAGACGTGCTAACTAGCATGGGAATAATTCGGCGGCTACATCCAGCGGCCTGTGAAGCAGGGTAATATAGTAGCAGCGGGGGCCGTCTACGGAGCAGACGCCAGCGGTGTGATCGGAAACGTGAATGCCGAGCGGGGCTAAAAACAAAGCAGAAGGTTAATCCCCACAGAACACCACTTCCCTCCATCCTGCAGCCAGATTTAAATGGAAGATGCGAGACTACTGGTCTGGGTAAGGAGTCAGTTAAATTAGAACAAGTTTTTTCTGCTTTGAGTGTTTCAGAGTTGGACATGTGTTTTACTGACGTGGCTAACTATGATGCGTGCAGTTTATCAAAGCAACAAACAAACAATCGGAAAATTCCCGTCGTATCAATTCCTAGATATGGTCGTAATTATACTAAATGCACTGGGCATAATAAACACAACATTATTAATATTGCTACTACGGATAATTTGATCAAAAATTCCCTAAAACAGCCCACTACCTATAATATAGGTTTTTTAAACATAAGATCATTGTCTCCCAAAACGTTGTTAGTTAATGATATTATCAGAGACAACAATCTTAACGTCATCGGTCTCAGCGAAACCTGGCTTAAACCAAACGACTTTTTTGCGCTAAATGAGGCATGTCCTCCTAACTTTACACATGCGCATATTGCCCGTCCGCTTAAAAGGGGTGGGGGGGTCGCATTAATATACAACGAAAACTTTAACCTTAGTCCTAACATAAATAATAAATATAAATCGTTTGAGGTGCTTACTATGAGGTCTGTCACACCGCTGCCTCTACACCTGGCTGTTATCTACCAGGGCCCTATTCGGACTTTATCAATGAATTCTCAGAGTTTGTTGCTGATCTAGTGACACACGTCGATAATATAATCATAATGGGGGACTTTAATATCCATATGAATACCCCATCGGACCCACCGTGTGTAGCGCTCCAGACTATAATTGATAGCTGTGGTCTCACACAAATAATAAACAAACCCACGCATTCCAACGGTAATACGATAGACCTAGTGCTTGTCAGGGGTATCACCGTTTCCAAAGTTACGATACTCCCATATACTAAAGTATTGTCCGATCATTACCTTATAAAATTCGAGGTTCAGACGCATGTTCGTCAAACTAATAATAATAATAACTGCTATAGCAGCCGCAACATTAATACGGCCACAATGACAACTTTTGTTGACCTACTGCCCTCGGTAATGGCACCATTCCCAAAATATGTGGGCTCTATTGATAACCTCACTAACAACTTTAACGACGCCCTGCGCTTAACCATTGATAACATAGCACCGCTAAAGTTAAAAAAGGCTCCAAAAAAGCGCACCCCGTGGTTTACAGAAGAAACTAGAGCTCAGAAATTATTATGTAGAAAGCTGGAACGCAAATGGCGCACGACTAAACTTGAGGTGCACCATCAAGCATGGAGTGATGGTTTAATAACTTATAAACGCATGCTTACCTTAGCTAAAGCTAAATATTACTCAAATCTCATCCACCGTAATAAAAACGATCCTAAATTTTTGTTTGGTACGGTAGCATCGCTAACCCAACAAGGGACCCCTTCCAGTAGCTCCACCCACTCAGCTGATGACTTTATGCAATTCTTTAGTAAGAAAATTGAAATCATTAGAAAGGAGATTAAAGACAATGCGTCCCAGCTACAACGGGGTTCTATTAACACTGATACGATGGTATATACGGCGGATACTGCCCTCCAAAATAGTTTCTCTCGTTTTGAGGAAATAACATTAGAGGAATTGTTACAACGTGTAAATGGAATAAAACAAACAACATGTTTACTTGACCCTCTTCCTGGGAAACTGATCAAGGAGCTCTTTGTATTATTAGGTCCTTCAGTGCTAAATATTATAAACTTATCACTTTCCTTGGGCACTGTTCCCCTAGCATTCAAAAAAGCGGTTATTCATCCTCTTCTTAAAAGACCTAACCTCGATCCTGACCTCATGGTAAACTACCAACCGGTGTCTCACCTTCCCTTTATTTCAAAAATCCTCGAAAAAATTGTTGCGGAGCAGTTAAATGAACACTTAGCGTCTAACAATCTATGTGAAACCTTTCAATCCGGTTTCAGGGCAAATCACTCCATGGAGACAGCCCTCGCAAAAATGACTAATGATCTATTGCTAACGATGGATTCTGATGCGTCATCTATGTTGCTGCTCCTCGATCTTAGCGCTACTTTCGATACTGTCGATCATAATATTTTATTAGAACGTATCAAAACACGAATTGGTATGTCAGACATAGCCCTGTCTTGGTTTAACTCTTATCTTACCGATAGGATGTAGTGTGTCTCCCATAACAATGTGACCTCGGACTACGTTAAGGTAACGTGTGGAGTTCCCCAGGGTTCGGTCCTTGGCCCTGCACTCTTCAGCATCTACATGCTGCCGCTAGGTGACATCATACGCAAATACGGTGTTAGCTTTCACTGTTATGCTGATGACACCCAACTCTACATGCCCCTAAAGCTGACCAACAGGCCGGATTGTAGTCAGCTGGAGGCGTGTCTTAATGAAATTAAACAATGGATGTCCGCTAACTTTTTGCAACTCAACGCCAAAAAAACGGAAATGCTGATTATCGGTCCTGCTAGACACCGAACTCTATTTAATAATACAACTCTAACATTTGACAACCAAACAATTAAACAAGGCGACACGGTAAAGAATCTGGGTATTATCTTCGACCCAACTCTCTCCTTTGAGGCACACATTAAAAGCGTTACTAAAACGGCCTTCTTTCATCTCCGTAATATCGCTAAAATTTGCTCCATTCTGTCCACTAAAGACGCTGAGATCATTATCCATGCGTTTGTTGCGTCTCGTCTCGACTACTGTAACGTATTATTTTCGGGTCTCCCCATGTCTAGCATTAAAAGATTACAGTTGGTACAAAATGCGGCTGCTAGACTTTTGACAAGAACAAGAAAGTTTGATCACATTACGCCTGTACTGGCTCACCTGCACTGGCTTCCTGTGCACTTAAGATGTGACTTCAAGGTTTTACTACTTACGTATAAAATACTACACGGTCTAGCTCCATCCTATCTTGCCGATTGTATTGTACCATATGTCCCGGCAAGAAATCTGCGTTCAAAGGACTCCGGCTTATTAGTGATTCCCAAAGCCCAAAAAAAGTCTGCGGGCTATAGAGCGTTTTCCGTTCGGGCTCCAGTACTCTGGAATACTCTCCCGGTAACAGTTTGAGATGCCACCTCCGTAGAAGCATTTAAGTCTCACCTTAAAACTCATTTGTATACTCTAGACTTTAAATAGACTCCCTTTTTAGACCAGTTGATCTGCCATTTCTTTTCTTTTTCTTCTATGTCCCACTCTCCCTTGTGGAGTGGGTCCGGTCCGATCCGGTGGCCATGTACTGCTTGCCTGTGTATCGGCTGGGGACATCTCTGCGCTGCTGATCCACCTCCGCTTGGGATGGTTTCCTGCTGGCTCCGCTGTGAACGGGACTCTCGCTGCTGTGTTGGATCCGCTTTGGACTGGACTCTCGCGACTGTGTTGGATCCATTATGGATTGAACTTTCACAGTATCATGTTAGACCCGCTCGACATCCATTGCTTTCCTCCTCTCCAAGGTTCTCATAGTCATCATTGTCACCGACGTCCCACTGGGTCATTATTGTCACCGATGTCCCACTGGGTATGAGTTTTCCTTGCCCTCATGTGGGCCTACCGAGGATGTCGTAGTAGTTTGTGCAGCCCTTTGAGACACTAGTGATTTAGGGCTATATAAGTAAACATTGATTGATTGATAATGTCTCATTTGCACCCCTGGTGGTGAAATATATCAAAATGAGGGTGGTCCCAAAAAGGAGGGATTTTTCAAATTGACTGTGTGTCGGTTTTAAAAGTGCGCCCCTTACGGTCAACATATGAAATAACAAGTGTGCGTAAAAATGTGAAGCTCTCTCCTTCTAGTCATCATATATAATAACAGGTATGTGTAAGAAATGGAAATGCACCCACTTTGGCTAAAATGTATTAAAAAAAAGAAAAAGTTATAAAGACATACTGTAATAACTTGAAGTAAATAAGGAAGATTAAAAACTAATTACAAACAAAAAAATACAAAAAAATAATTAACTAAAAGAAGTATTTTTCTCACAATGTGTCAACATTTTTCTTTAAAAATGGGGGAACATTTCTCATATTCATTCTGTTTCTGTAATGTTGCATTATTTCTCGTAAAATCTTTAATGCAAAATGGTGATATTTATCACATAAAATTATTACTTTTGTCATAATATTGCCATTTTTTTGTTGTTCTTGTAAAATAGTGAAATTTTTAAAGTAAAATTATGACATTTGTCATAATTTTGCCAACTATCCATCCATCCATCCATTTTCTACCGCTTATTCCCTTTCGGGGTCGCGGGGGGCGCTGGCGCCTATCTCAGCTACAATCAGGCGGAAGGCGGGGTACACCCTGGACAAGTCGCCACCTCAACCTATCCCCAGGTGCATGTCTTTGGAAGTGGAATTTCGATTATTACTATAATATTTCCAACATTTTAAAGTATTCTTTTAAAATTGTGACTTTTGTCGAGTAAAATTACGACTCTTCCATAAGTACCTTCCATATGAGGACCAGTGAACGAGTTAGGACCGAAATCATGGTCCCAATACAGTAAACCATTGCATATAATAGATAATATCTCATTTCCACCCCTGGTGGTGAAATCGATCAAAATTAGGGTGGTCCCAAAAAGGAGGGATTTTTCAAATTGACTCTGTGTCGGTTTTAAAAGGGCTCACCCTCTGGTCAACATATGAAATAACAAGTGTGTGGAAGAAATTTGATGTTCTCCCCCTCTGGTCATCATGTATAATAACAAGTGTGTGTAAAAAATTGAAATGCACCCACTTTGGCCAAAATGTATTAAAAAAAAAAGTTATAGAGACATACTGTAATGATTTGAAGTAAATAATGAAGATTAAAAACTTATTACAAACAAAAAATACAAAAAAAAATAATTATTAACTAAAAAAAGTATTTTTCTCACAATGTGTCAACTTTTTTTCTTTAAAAATGGGGAACCATTTCTCAATTTCTTTCTGTTTCTATAATGTTGCATTATTTTTCTCGTAAAATTATTACTTTTTAATGTAAAATTATTACTCTTTAACGCAAAATGCTGACATTTGTCTTATATTATTCTGACTTTTTTCCACAATATTGCCATTTTTTCTTGTTCTTGTAAAATAGTCAAATTTTTTAAGTAAAATTATGACATTCGTCATAATTTTGCCAAACAGAATTCTGATTACTATTACAATATTGTCAAAAATGTAAAATTTTCTTATGAAATTGTGACTTTTGTCAAGTAAAATGACTCTTTTCATAAAAGTGCCAGATTTTTAAGCTGTTCTTGTTAAATTGAGACTGTTATTGAGTAAAATTCCAACTTTCATCAAAATATTGCACAAATGTTTAATTGTTCTTGTGAAATTGTGACATGATTTGAGTAAAATTACGACTTTTATTATAATAGTAGAGGTAGGAATTTTTCGGAGGTTTCAAGAAGGTGACAAATACAAGAACGTGTGTGTGTGTGGGCGGGGTGTTTGTGAGTGTGTGTGTGTGTGCGGAGTGTTTGTGTGTGCGTGTTTGTGTGTGTGTTTTTGTAATACTACCGTTTTTGAGACATCAACAAGGAAACAAGCCTTCCATATGAGGACCGGTGAACAAGTTAGGACATAAATCCTGGTCCCAATGCGGGAAACCATTGCATTTAATAGAAAATATTTCATTTACACCCGTGTTGGTGAAATCTATCAAATATAGCGCGGTCCCAAAAAGGAGGGATTTTTCAAATCAACTGTGTGTCGGTTTTAAAAAGTGCTCCCCCTCTAGTCAACATATGAAATAACAAGTGTGTGTAAATATTTTAAGTGCATCCCCTTTGGCCAAAATTAATAAAACAAATAAAATAAATATATACAGAAACAAAATGTACTATTTTGAAGTAAATAATGAAGATTAAAAACCAATTACAAACAAAAAAATAATAACAAAAATAACTAACAACAAGCTTAAATAGTATATATGTAATATTAATGAGGAAAATTCAAATCTTTATACATCTAGAAATGGTGCTCCTAAAAAAATTTGAATTTTTTGAAGGTCTCAAGAAGGTCAGAAATACACGAATGTGTGTGTGTGTGTGTGTGTGTGTTCTTGTAATACTACCGTTCTTGAGACATCAACAAGGAAACAAGCCTTCCATATGAGGACCGGTGAACAAGTTAGGACATAAATCCTGGTCTCAATACGGAAACCATTGCGTCTAATAGAAAATGTCTCATTTACAGCCCTGGTGATGAAATCTATCAAATATAGCGCGGTCCCAAAAAGGAGGGATTTTTCAAATCGATAGTGTGTCGGTTTAAAAAGTGCTCCCCCTCTGGTCATCATATGAAATAACAAGTGTGTGTAAATATTTTAAGTGCATCCCCTTTGGCCAAAATTAATAAAACAAATAAAATAAATATATACAGAAACATAGTGTAGTAACTTGAAGTAAATAATGAAGATTAAAAACCAATTACAGACAAAAATAAATAACAAAAATAACTGACAACAAGCTTAAATAGTATATATGTAATATTAATGAGGAAAATTCAAATCTTTATATATCTAGAAAGGGTGCTCCTAAAGAAGTAGGCATTTTTCGAAGGTCTTAAGAAGGTCAGAAATACATGAATGTGTTTGTGTGTGTGTGTGTGTGTGTGTGTGTGTGTGTGTGTGTGTGTGTGTTTGTGTGTGTGTGTGTTACAGTTGGAGTTTGGGGTATGGCTGGGGTTATAACCGAGTTATGGTTCTCAAACTTGTTTCACCAAGTACCACTTTAATGACCAACTTTATAATACAGGAGCAAAGAAAGCCATAATGTTTGATTGATTGATTGATTGAACTTTTATTAGTAGATTGCACAGTACAGTATATTCCGTACAATTGACCACTAAATGGTAACGCCCGAATAAGTTTTTCAACTTCATTAAATCGGGGTCCACGTTAATCAATTCATGGTAAGGTTAATTAAAAACAAGGCAGAGGTTTTATTCAACAAGCGTATTTCATATTTATGGCCACTGTAACATTGCACACAGTTTGAACAGTAACACTGTGTTCGAATATTTAATTAAGTGATTCTTTGGAGTACCACTTGTAGTATACAGACCACATTTTGAGAATCCCTGGTAATGGTTGGGGTTAATACGAAAACAAATTTAAGTTCATCTTGTTTGATTTCAGTTTCCCTACATTTGTTTTTCCAACAAGACTGAACTGCATGTTTTTGTCACATGACACAGCTCGCTGTCAATCACTCAAAGGGAGCAGTGATCCCAGAAACGACAGTCACGTTAATCTGCACTATGTTTTTCTCGCCTCGCACTTAAGCTTCCTCTTTTTGGAAAGCGATACCATTTTTTTTTTCAGACCAGATTTGTGTGTGTGTGTCCATTCTGCAGCTGGCAGAGTGTCATACTGTCAACTCGACTCTACAGTTGAACAAGAGACACCGGTTGGATGCCCCGTCAAAGAGTGCTGGCAAATGCTCACAGGTGGCGTGTTGTCACTCAGGTATGAGGAGGTGTTCTGAGGCGTTCCAGGACATACTGACAAAGACACGGGAGACGACGTGGCAGACAGCTTGGTCCACACAGATACGTTATAAAAGCAGATTACATCATGGCGCGTCTATCTTCAGAACTCAAATTGCATGCAGTATGAAGTCAATTCATTATTTGTTTCTTTTTATAGCGCTTGTCCTCAATAGGGTCACGGCTCACCATTTTGGGGGGGAAAATAAAACACAAATGTCCACTACAGAGTCTTCAAGTGGATACAAAAAATGTCATTAAAAAAAAATCTAATAGAAAAAAAGCAAGGAATTAAATATTACAAAAAAAAACATGAAATGATTCGGGGAAAAAATACTATACTATATATATACTATTATATGATTTGGTTGTATAAGGTTTTTAAAAAAAAAAATCTTTAATAAGTGCACCTTAATAAAATGTACACCCAACAAGGGACAGGAGTTATGCAAATGTTTGTTTAGTAAACAATATGCTTTTTTTGGAACTGCTCAATACAAGATGGACACAAACACTCTTTTACAGACACAAACACAAACACACAGGAACGCAATGAATTTTCCACCTGCCCTATAATACAATCCCTTGTTCTCTCTTTCTTTCATTTTGTGTGTGTGTGTGTGTGTGTGTGTGTGTGTGTGTTACAGTTGGAGTTTGGGGTATGAACTCAACTCGTCGTGTTTGGAGGAAGAAGAATACTGAGTTGCATCCCAAGAACACCACACCTACTGTGAAGCATGGGGGTGGAAACATCATGCATTGGGGCTGTTTTTCTGCTAAGAGGACAGGATGATTGATCCATGTTAAGGAAAGAATAAATGGGGTCATGTATCGTGAGATTTTGAGCCAAAACGTCCTTCCATCAGTGAGAGCTTTGAATGGTTGAACAAATACTTATTTTCCACCATAATTTACAAATAAATTCTTTAAAATTCATACAATGTGAATTCCTGGATTTGTTTTCCAGATTCTCTCTCTCACAGTTGAAGTGTACCTATGATGAAAATTACAGACCTCTGTCATCATTTTAAGTGGGAGAACTTGCACAATCGGTGGCTGACTAAATACTTTTTTTGCCCCACTGTAATATCATTATAACGTTTTTATGAAAGCGAATAACTCACCTTTTTCCCCCTGTAACTCTAATGTGCAACCTAAATCAACAATGACTAAAGCTGCACGTATGAATTTAAGTAAAAAAAAAAAAAAAGAAAAAAAAAAAGTATGTATGCCTCACCTGGTGTTTAGTTCACCGCACGTCACTGGTGAGTGTATAAAATCCAACATCAATCATGAGGTCAGCGGTGGAGTCAGCAATGCTTCCACTCACATGCAACATGCACCACTTATAATAATCATAAAAAAGGAAGGTGTCATGTTGGGCTTAAACATTAACAACCAGGCTAAACATATGCAGCGAAGAAGTCGCTATCAGACCCCGCCTCT
The DNA here is from genome assembly GCF_033978795.1 of Nerophis ophidion. Classification (NCBI taxonomy): domain Eukaryota; kingdom Metazoa; phylum Chordata; class Actinopteri; order Syngnathiformes; family Syngnathidae; genus Nerophis; species Nerophis ophidion. The sequence continues at coordinate 52,308,848 of NC_084619.1, read as the reverse complement.
TTTCTTGGATAGTTTCAAGGGATGATTGGGGGGGGGGGTTGATTACCTGACAAGACACAACAGGAAGGGCTACACTTAGCCCATTAAATATGTTTTCCCCCCCCCACCACCATTTGTCCGTCATGACATTTGAGAAAGCTGAGAAAGCCGTACGCCATCTCGCCATTTCCCCCGTGCACGTGCGGGCCTCCACTTAGGACCGGGGGGTGGGGGGAGTAGGGTTCTTGAGAGCGAGAGAGGGCCACCGGGCCATCATCGCCGCACAAATGGACTTCATTCACCAAGGTGAGCTGTACTATGCTGATAAATGCACTTCCTTGAATGTCAGCAAATGTCACCCGAGAAGCCATTTGCCGCCACTTTAATAACGTCTCTCGCGACGCGGCGGGACACCGGAGGAGGAGTCGGGTCCGCCGCGCACCTGCATGGTTACACAAAAGAAGGCCGGTGAGCGACGATAACAAGACGAGGCCGTCGACGCTTCTGCATGCTTGAGCAATGAAGCTCAGTGAGACGCCGCCGGCTACGCGCGAGCACTGAAGATCTGTTTGGGATTGAGGAACTTTTTTTGGGTGTTTGAGTTGGGTTCAGGGTTGAGGTATTGGGCTTGAATCAGGGTTTAGGAATGGGTAGGTGTTTGAATTAAGGTTTTAGGATAAGCATAGGAGTTGTGGTTTTGGGTTAGTGTTACAGTGGTACGTTGAATTCCATGACCGAAATCCATCCATCCATCCATTTTCTACCGGTCGCGGGGTTGCTGGAGCCTATCTTAGCTGCATTCGGGCGGAAGGCGGATTACCCCCTGGAAGAGTCACCACTTCATCACATATTTTTTTAACCGATTTCCGAACTCTAAATGGGTGAATTTTGGCGAATTAAACGCCCTTCTATTATTTGCTCTCGGAGTGATGAAGTCAGAACGTGACGTCACCCAGGTAGTCAACGCCATTTTCTCAAACACATTACACGCAGCAAGTCAAATCAGCTCTGTTATTTTCCGTTTTTTCGACTGTTTTCCGGTACCTTGGAGACATTATGCCTCGTCGGTGTGTTGTCGGAGGGTGTAAGAACATGATCAGGGACGGATTCAAGTTGATTTACGTAGAATGTGCATCAATTAGCACGGCCTGCTAATCGATGCTAACATGCTATTTAGACTAGCTGTATGTACATATTGCAGCATTATGCCTCATTTGTAGCTATATTTACATCCAGCATTACTCTCCACCCACATTTAATGCCAAACGAACACTTACCAATCGACGGATTTAAGTTGCTCCAGTGTCAAGAGATGTGAAAGTCCCTCATTTGGTTTTTACCGTCAATGCTACGACAGAGATGGCACAGAGATGGCACAGAGATGGCACAGAGATGGCAAGAATGTCTGGATATCATGCGACACTCAAAGGAGATGCATCTCCAATGATAAAGTCAACAAAATCACAAAGGTGAGTTTTGTTGATGTTGTTGACTTATGTGCTAATCAGACATATTTGGTCGCGGCATGACTGCCAGCTAATCGATGCTAACATGCTATTTAGGCTAGCTGTATATACATTTGAAACTATATTTACATCCAGCGTTTCCTTCCACCCACATTTAATGCGAAACAAACACTTACCAATCGACGGATTTAAGTTGTTCCAGTGTCAATGCGAAAGTCCTGATCGTTTGGTCCGCACATTTTACCGGCGATGCTAAGGCAGACATGCATGGCCGAATAGCATCAATAGCTATTCGCTCAATAGCTTCGTTTTCGCTATCCGCCTCCATACTCCAACCATCCGTTTCAATACATGCGTAATCTGTTGAATCGCTTAAGCTGCTGAAATCCGAGTCTGAATCCGAGCTAATGTCGCTATATCTTGCTGTGCTATCCACCATCTGTTTGTATTGGCATCACTATGTGACGTCACAGGAAAATGGACAGTGGCTTAGCAAATAGCGAAAATCAAGCACTTTAAAGCTTTTTTTTAGGGATATTCCGGGACGGGTAAAATTTTGAAAAAAACTTCAAAAAATAAAATAAGCCACTGGGAAATGATTTTTATTGGTTTGAACCCTTCTGAAATTGTGATAATGTTCCCCTTTTAAAAAAATTATTACAAAACAAAATAGCGCCAAAGACAAAGTAGCATCTCTCAAAGCTCCACACAACATGTAAGAAAAAGAATCCTCCATCCAGTGGTGAGCAGGTGGTTTTTAAGCAGCACAGGAGGATGAATGGTGGACTGGCTGATGAACAGGTGAAAAGAGGAACAGCTGGGAACAGGAACCGGTTGATTGGCAGCAGAAGTCATTTTTGAGTGTGACCTGTTCAAACAAAAGAACAAAAAGCACAAAAACAAACCACCACTACGTGGAACGTAACAATTAGCTCATGCTAACAATGCTACCACCATTACATTACAATAGTAAGTACAAATATGCATGAAAACACATCACACATGGGACAGTCGAGTAAGTAAGAATTGCTTTAGTTAAAGGTCCTGGGTTCGATCCTGAGCTTGGGATCTTTCTGTGTGGATTTTGCATGTTCTCCCCGTGAATGCGTGGGTTCCCTCCAGGTACTCCGGCTTCTTCCCACCTCCAAAGACATGCACCTGGGGATAGGTTGATTGGCAACACTAAATTGGCACTAGTGTGTGAATGTGAGGTGTGAGTGTTGTCTGTCTATCTGTGTTGGCCCTTTGATGAGGTGGCGACTTGTCCAGGGTGATGCTGCCTTCTCCCCAAATGTAGCTGGGACAAGAAGTAGAAATGGATGGATGGATACTGTAAAACTTGAGGAAACCACAAGAGTAGAAATGCTACGGACAACTAGCAGACACATTGGCACTTTTACTTCCGGTTCAAAGCCTAAACAGCAGGAAACACTGTAGGAATTCAGCCAGCAGCACCAGCAATGAGCAAACTTGTCTAAAAAATGGCGCCATAGCACAGCATTTCAGTGTCTTTGTATGTGTTTAATGGAAACTTTTCCAATATGGCCGTCAGTGAAGAAAAATCGATAAATTAACCGCACCGTTTTATAAACTGCAGTGTTCAAAGCGTAGGGAAAAAAATAGCCTCCGCAGTTCGGAATTTACGATACAATATCATGTAGAACAAAAAATTACAATAGTTTTATAAATTAATCAGCGTTATTGGGAAACGTATACTAAACCAAAATATAAACGCAACCCTTTTGTTTTTGCTCCCATAATTCATGAGTTCAACTCAAAGATCTAAAACTTCTATTAAAAACACAAAATACCTTTTCTTCTCAAATATTGTTCACTAATCTGTCTAAATCTGTGTTAGTGATCCTAACTCTTTGGCAAGGTAATCCATCCCATCTCACAGGTGTGGCAAATCAAGATGCTGGTTAAACAGCATGATTATTGCACAGGTGTGCCTTAGGCTTCTCACAACAAAAGACCACTCTGAAATTTGCAGTTTTATAACATAGCACAATGCCACATATGTCACAGAACTGTTGCCCGTGAATGTTTATTTCTCTACCATAAGCCGTCTCCAAAGGCTTTTCAGAGAATTTGGTAGTACATCCCACCGGCATCGCAAACCGCAGACCATGTGTGACCACACCAGCCCAGGACCTCCACATCCAGCAGGTGCACCTCCATAATCATCAGAGACCAGCCACCTGGACAGCTGCTGCAACAATTGGCATGCTTGTTGTCCTCATCGGGGTCTCGACCTGAAACGCTCACATTCGCTGGAGAGGCGTTCTCTTCATGGATGAATCCCGGTTTTCACTATTCAGGGCAGATGACAAACAGCGTGTGTGGCGTTGTGTGATAGAGAGGTTTGCTGATGGCAACGTTGTGAGTCGAGTGGCCCACGGTAAGGGTGGGGTCATGGTATGGGCAGGCGTATGTTATGGACAACGAACGCAAGTGCAATTTTTTGACAGCATTTTGAATGCACAGAGATACCATGACGAGATCCTGAGGCCCATTGTTGTGCCAATCATCCTAGACCATGTTGAAGCATATCAATGCACGGCCCCACGTTGCAAGGATTTGTACACAATTCCTGGAAGCTGAAAACATCCCAGTTCTTGCATGGCCAGCATACTCACCGGACATGTCACACATTGAGCCTGTTTGGGATGCTGCGGATCATCGGCGTATACGACAGCGTGTTCCACTTCCTGCCAATATCCAGCAACATGGCACAGACCCCGAATAAAACAAAACTGTACATTTCAGAGTGGCCTTTTATTGTGGGCAGACTAAGGCACACCTGGGGAATAGTCACACTGTTTAATCAGCATCTTGATATTTATAAACAATATCTGAGAGGAATGGATATTTTGTGTATTTAGCAAAAGATTTAGATCATTGAGTTCAACTCACGAAAAACTGGTGCAAAAAAAAAAATGTTGCGTTTATATTTTTGTTCAGTTTACTCTTATGAAGTAATACATTATTGTCACCTGTTATTTTGCCCAAAACTCATTAAGTTAGTTAAGGGATCTAAAATTGAGCCTTGGGGAACACCACATCTTATCGTATTTCCTTAAAATAGCCACCAGGCATGTAATATGCGCCTGCCTTGAACTACTGCCGGGTCAAACTTGCTCCCCAAATTTATTAGCGAATGCTTACTTTTACCGCCGGGTCAAATTTTTTTTTTTTTTTTTTTTCCAAGATGGCGCTGCTGTAGTGGCTGCTGTAGGCAGGAGCTCTGTGCTCTTGTGTCATCCTTTTGTGTTTCCCTCTTGTTTTCATGTCTTATTATATTTTTTTGCCTTTTGGTCCGGGACCCTTTGGGACTGTGTGACAAGGGATGGCACTTTCGTGACCTCTGTGGTGCTTTTTTTGTGGACTTCTGGATCTGCCTCCCGGGAGCCTTTTGGCTATGGAGAACAGCTGATGGGTGTCTGCTACACCAGAGTATGTTTGGATGTACTGGAGGAGATGCGGATGAAGGGACAGGGCTCCGGAGCTAGCACTGAGCGTTGGGACGGAGAGGCTTCGCGGTGTCTTGACTGGGTGAGCAGGTGTCGGACACCTCAGTCACCTTGGACGTATCCTCGCTCATCCATTCGGACTGGACACTGGCCGAGAGTGGAGTCGGCTGTCTTGGTTGCTTTGTTGGGTCTGCTCCTGTCTCTGGCCATGCTCCCTCCTCCCCAGCAGACGATGGCGTGGAACACCGCAGAGGCCACCACAGTGGATATGTTTATTTTACTTTTTATTCATAGCTGTATGTAGAAGTGTCTGGTTGTATCTGCTGCTTTAATGTCTTGAATGTCCTCTGTGTTCTTTGATGTTTGATGTTTCCCTCTTACACACATGGAAGAGGGATGTGTACCATGGTTATGAGTTGTTTTTTGATTTTTTTTATTTATTTGTTTTTTTCCCTTGGCCTCAGTCTGCACCTCCTCTCCAGGGCCCAGGCAAAGACCGATTTTTAAAATTTTATTTACCTTTATCTCATCTTTTTTGTAAGGGGCGCTGGAAGCCGGCAGACCCGTCAGCGATCCTGTTCTGTCTCCCTGTAATGTTTGTCTAAACTTGAATGGGATTGTGCTGAAAATTTTAATTTTCCTGAAGGAACTCTCCTGACGGAATAAATAAAGTACTATCTAATCTAATCTAATCTAATTTGTGACGTCATGAGTGACACTTCCCCTGTCGTCAATTTTAAAATGGTGGAGGTTTTTTTTTGCTTCTACTATGTGTAAACCAGGGGTCTTGTTCCACAGCCATACAGATCACACTGATGGTTGTGATATAAACAACTTTAACACTCTTACTAATATGCGCCACACTCTGTGAACCCACACCAAACAAGAATAACAAACACATTTCTGGAGAACATCGGCTCTGTAACACATTATAAACGCAACATAAGAATTACCCAGAATGCAATGCATCCATGACTCGTGGCTATATTATACACCCCGCTAGCACCAACCCCCCCCCCCCATCCCCGTGCGTCGGTTGAGGTGGGCGGGGTTGGGGGCGCGTGTATAATATAGCCAAGAGTCATGGTTGCATTGCATTCTGGGTAATTCTTATTTTGCGTTTATAATGTGTTACAGAGCTGATGTTCTTCAGAAATGTGTTTGGTGTGGGTTCACAGAGTGTGGTGCTTATTAGTAAGAGTGTTAAAGTTGTTTGTATCACAACCATCAGTGTAAAAGGTATGGCTGTTGACCAAGTATGCATTGCAATCTCGGCACCCAGATAGCATGGTGTAAAGATGGGAGCGATGACATGTTGTAGAGCAGTGGTCTCCAACCAACGGGCCGCGGCTGCAGTAGAATTTTTTATTAATTTTTTAAATTTGATCACATTCAATATTTTACTGCATGCCATTGGTAAGCGCAGGGGTAAGAATAGGTTTTAAAACTATTAGCGCCTGCTTACTAGGGCCTGCTTACTTTTACCGCATGCCTTGAATAAGCGCAGGAGTGAGAAGAGGTTTTAAATTAATTAGCGCCCTGGCGGCTATTCAAGGAAATACGGTATGTCCCTGAGGAACATGCATCCATATTTACAAAAAGAGGCCTATTTAAGAGTCTATTTAATAAAATGTGATGGTCTCCTGTGGGGTTGTCCAAACTTTTTCCACTTAGGGGCGCACACTGAAAAATGAAAGGATGCAGGGGCCATTTTGATATTTTCTCATTTTCAAAACCAATACAATATACATTTTGGTGAACATTAATCACCCTTGAGGACCCAAAAAAGGCTTAAAGTGTTAAAAAAGGCCATTAATATTTTTTTTATTGTCAACACTTAAATATCCATTGATCAACTTCAGATTCACCCGTTGCCATAGTTGGTTTTTAGGGTCCGCCCTGCCAGCAAAGGACTCCATGTCCTTTGCCATGGCAAGGACCCTATTGAATCTGTAGCGTTTTATTAGGGTCCGCCCTGCAATGGCAAAGGACATCCATGTCCTTTGCCATGCAAGGACCCTATTGAATCTGTAACGTTTCTTATTATTATTATTATTATTGTTTATTCCGCTCCTTCGCACCCCAATTTCACCCCCTCAACATAATCCAAAACTCACCAAAATTGACACACACGTTGGTACGGTGGACCTTCCCAACTTATTAGGCACCCAAACCCCAAAAATGAAAATTGCGCACTAGCGCCCCCTATGAAAAAAAAAAAACAGACTGCTTGTAACTTCCGTTAGGAATGTCATAGAGACATGAAACAAAAACCTCTGTGTAGGTCTGACTGAGATCTACATTTCCAATAAAAAATGTCTATACCCAAAATCAACAGAAATTTGGCAAAAACTCATTCAAAGCAAAATTTTCGCCAAAAAATGCCATTTTTGCCTCTTTGAGCTGTAATTTGACCCCCTTAAAATGCTTCAAAACTCACCAAACTTGGCACACACATCAGGACTGGCAGAAATTGCGTTCTAATGAAAAAAAAAAAAAAAAAAATCAAAAAATGCGCTCTAGCGCAATTTTTTAATAAAACACAGAAAAAACTGCTCCGAGGAAGAAAACACAAACAAAATTGCTTGTAACTTCGGGTAGGAATGCCGGAAATACATGAAACAAAAACTTCTATGTAGGTCTTACTTAGACCTACATTTTAATAATTGACAGCCTGCAGAAAAAATCAACAGGAAGTTGGCAATTACCCCTTCAAAATAAAAGTTTTGTGAAAACCCGTCACCTTTCTTCAAACGAAAACTCCTCCCAGTGCGTTTGTCGTTTCAGCTTCAAACTCGCAGAGGAGAGAGATTGAACCCTTTTGAAAAAAGTGCTCCAGCAAAGTTTTGATAAGTTCTCAAGTTTTGATTTTACGCACCTTCAAAGAACACCTGCGCAAAGTTTCCTAAAAAATGTATTTTTTGCCTCTTTAAACTGTAATTTGACCCCCTTAAAATGCTTCAAAGTGCAAGTTAAAGCCCTACTATGCAAAGCAAAAGCCATTTATCAACAACATCCAGAATCGTCGATCTGTAATTTCACCCCCTTAACATGCTTCAAAACTCACCAAATTTTACACACATATCAGGACTGGCAAAAACTGCCATCTAATAAAAAACCAAACCCCAAAAATCTAAATTGCGCTTAGCGCCCCCTAGGAAAAAACCCAGACAAAACTGCATGTAACTTCTGTTAGGAATGTCGTAGAGACATGAAACAAATACCTCTATGTTGGTCTGACTAAGATCGGGACTCGGGACACGGCGGCGGCGGCCAACGGCGGACCCGACCAACGCTGCTTGCAGCTTTAATTCTTATTAGGGTCCGCCCTGCAATGGCAAAGGACATCCATGTCCTTTGCCATGCAAGGACCCTATTGAATCTGCTGCGTTTATTAGGGTCCGCCCTGCAATGGCAAAGGACATCCATGTCCTTTGCCATGCAAGGACCCTATTGAATCTGTAGCGTTTTATTATTATTATTCTTTCTTTCTTCCGCACCGATACTCGCATATGCGCTGTATTTTGACCCACTGACCATGCCTCAAAGCACACCAAATTTGACACACGCGTCGGTGAGGAGTTTCTCCCCAACATATTAGGGAGCCGAACCAGAAAAATCAAAATTGCGCGATAGCGCCCCCTAGGAAAAGACAAAAAATGGATTGCTTGTAACTTCCGGTAGGAATGTCGTAGAGACATGAAACAAAATCCTCGATGTAGAACTGACCTGGACCTAAATTCCCCATCAGAAACTCCTATACCTAAAATCAACAGAAATTTTGCAAAACCCTTTCAAAGCAAAATTTTCACCAAAAATGCTATTTTTGCCTCTTTGACCTGTAATTTGACCCCCTTAAAATGCTTCAAAACTCACCAAACTTGGCACACACATCAGGACTGGCAGAAATTGTGATCTAATGAAAAAAAAAAATTCTAAAACTCAAAATTGCGCTCTACAAAATTTTTTAAATGAAACACAGACAAAACTGCTTCTAGGATGAAAACACAGACAAAACTGCTTGTAACTTCCGGTAGGAATGTCGGAAAGACATGAAACAAAAACTTCTATGTAGGTCTTACTTAGACCTACATTTTAATAATTGACAGCTAGCAGAAAAAATCAACAGGAAGTTGGCAATTACCCCTTCAAAATAAAAGTTTTCGTGAAAACCCGTCACCTTTTTCAAATCAAAACTCCTCCCAGTGCGTTTGTTGTTTCGGCTTCAAACTCGCACAGGAGAGAGATTGAACCCTTTTGAGAAAAGTGGTCGGACAAATTTTTGATAAGTTCTACGGTTTTGATTTTACGCGCGTTCAAAGAACCCCTGTGCAAATTTTCCCCAAAAATTTAATTTTTGCCTCTTTGAGCTGTAATTTGACCCCCTTAAAATGCTTCAAAACTCACCAAACTTGGCACACACATCAGGACTGGCAACAATTGCAAGCTGATGAAAAAACCAAACCCCAAAACTCAAAATTGTGCTCTAGCGCCCACTAGGAATACAACACAGACAAACTGCTCCTAGGAAGAAAACAAAGACAAAACTGCTTGTAACTTCCGGTAGGAATGTCAGAGAGACATGAAACAAAAACCACTATGTAGGTCTGACTTAGACCTACATTTGAATAATTAACATACTTTGGCAAAAATCAACAGGAAGCTTGATATTTTCACTTCAATACAACAATTGCATTACTTTCACAATGCATTAAATAGTGTCACCAAGGCTTCTCCTGCCGTGGGGCTCGGGGACAGCAACCCAAGGCGCGCTCGCACCTTCGCACCCTAATTTGACCCCCTTAACATGCTTCAAAACTCACCAAAATTGACACACACATCGGTATGGAGCGGCAGACCAACTTATTAAGCAACCAAACCCCAAAAATTAAAATTGCAAGCTAGCGCCCCCTAGGAAGAGACAAAAAACAGACTGCTTGTAACTTCCGTTAGGAATGTCGTAGAGACATGAAACAAAAACCTCTGTGTAGGTCTGACTTAGACCTACATTTCCAATTAAAAAGGTCTATACCCAAAATCAACAGAAATTTTGCAAAAACTCATTCAAAGCAACATTTTCGCAAAAAACAATATTTTTGCCTCATTGAGCTTTAATTTGACCCCCTTAAAATGCTTCAAAACTCACCAAACTTGGCACACACATCAGGACTGGCAGAAATTGGGATCTAGTGAAAAAACCAAACCTTAAAACTCAAAATTGCGCTCTATTGCAATTTTTGAAAAAAAACACAGAAAAACTGCTCCTAGGAAAAGGAAACGGATAAAACTGCTTGTAACTTCTGGTAGGAACGTCGGACAGACATGAAACAAAAACCTCTGTGTAGGTCTCACTTAGACCTACATTTTGATAGGTGGCATCTTTCAGTTAAAATCAACAGGAAGTTGGCAATTACCCCTTCAAAATAAAAGTTTTGTAAAAAGCCGTCACCTTTTTCCAGACAAAACTGCTTGTAACTTCTGTTAGGAATGTCGTAGAGACATGAAACAAAGACCTCTATGTTGGTCTGACTAAGATCGGGACTCGGGACACGGCGGCGGCGGCGGCGGCCAACGGCGGACCCGACCAACGCTGCTTGCAGCTTTAATTATTATTATTATTATTATTCCGCCGCCTCTTTGAACCTTAATTTGACCCACTGACCATGCTCCAAAACTCACCAAATTTCACACACTCATCAGAACTGGCGAAAATTGCCATCTAATAAAAAAACCAAACCCGAAAAATGAAAAATGCGCTCTAGCGCCCCCTACGAAAATCAAAAAACAGATTGCTCGTAACTTCCGTTAGGAATGTCGTAGAGACATGAAACAAAATCCTCTATGTAGAACTGACCTAGACCTAAATTCCCCATCAGAAAGTCCTATACCTAAAATCAACAGAAATTTTGCAAAACCCTTTCAAAGCAAAATTTTCGCAAAAAATGCTAATTTTGCCTCTTTGAGCTGTAATTTGACCCCCTTAAAATGCTTCAAAACTCACCAAACTTGGCACACACATCAGGACTGGCAGAAATTGTGATCTAATGAAAAAAAAAAAAAAAAAATCTCAAAATTGTGCTCTAGCGCAATTTTTCAATGAAACACAGAAAAAACTGCTTCCAGGAAGAAACCACAGACAAAACTGCTTGTAACTTCGGGTAGGAATGCCGGAAAGACATGAAACAAAAACTTCTATGTAGGTCTCATTAAGACCTACATTTTAGTAATTGACAGCTAGCAGAAATAATCAACAGGAAGTTGGCAATTACCCCTTCAAAATAAAAGTTTTGTAAAAACCCGTCACCTTTTTCAAATCGAAACTCCTCCCAGTGCGTTTGTCGTTTCGGCTTGAAACTCGCACAGGAGAGAGATTGAACCCTTTTAAAAAAAGTGGTCGGACAAAATTGTGATAAGTTCTAAGGTTTTGATTTTACGCGCCTTCAAAGAACCCCTGCGCAAATTTTCCCAAAAAATATCCTTTTTACCTCTTTGAGCTGTAATTTGACCCCCTTAAAATGCTTCAAAACTCACCAAACTTGGCACACACATCAGGACTGGCAACAATTGCGAGCTAATGAAAAAACCAAACCCCAAAACTCAAAATTGTGCTCTAGCGCCCCCTAGGAATACAACACAGACAATACCCTAATTTTGACCCCCTTAACATGCTTCAAAACTCACCAAATTTGGCACACACATTGGTATGGAGCGGCAGACCAACTTATTAGGTAACCAAACCCCAAAAATAAAAATTGCGCGATAGCGCCCCCTAGGAAGATACAAAAAACAGACTGCTTGTAACTTCCGTTAGGAATGTCGTAGAGACATGAAACAAAAACCTCTGTGTAGGTCTGACTTAGACCTACATTTTGATAATTGCTATCTTTCAGTTAAAATCAACAGGAAGTTGCCAATTACCCCTTCAAAATAAAAGTTTTGTAAAAAGCCGTCACCTTTTTCCAGACAAAACTGCTTGTAACTTCTGTTAGGAATGTCGTAGAGTGATGAAACAAAAACTTCCATGTAGGTCTGACTAAGATCGGGACTCGGGACACGGCGGCGGCGGCGGCGGCCAACGGCGGACCCGACCAACGCTGCTTGCAGCTTTAATTAGGGTCCGCCCTGCCAGCAAAGGACATCCATGTCCTTTGCTAAGGCAAGGACCCTATTGAATCTGTAAGGTTTCTTATTATTATTATTATTATTATTATTATTATTATTCTTCCGCAGCTTCGAACTCTAATTTGACCCACTGACCATGCTTCAAAACTCACCAAATTTGGCACACACATCGGTAAGGCTTGGCAAAAACACGTATTAAGCAACCAAACCCCAAAAATGAAAAATGCGCGCTAGCGCCCCCTACGAAAAAAAAAAAACAGACTGCTTGTAACTTCCGGTAGGAATGTCGTAGAGACATGAAACAAAATCCTCTATGTAGAACTGACCTAGACCTAAATTCCCCATCAGAAACTCCTATACCTAAAATCAACAGAAATTTTGCAAAACCCTTTCAAAGCAAAATTTTCGCCAAAAAACGCTATTTTTGCCTCTTTGAGCTGCAATTTGACCCCCTTAAAATGCTTCAAAACTCACCAAACTTGGAACACACATCAGGACTGGCAGAAATTGTGATCTAATGAAAAAAAAAAAAAAAAAATCTCAAAATTGTGCTCTAGCGCAATTTTTCAATAAAACACAGAAAAAACTGCTTCCAGGAAGAAACCACAGACAAAACTGCTTGTAACTTCGGGTAGGAATGCCGGAAAGACATGAAACAAAAACTTCTATGTAGGTCTCATTAAGACCTACATTTTAGTAATTGACAGCTAGCAGAAAAAATCAACAGGAAGTTGGCAATTACCCCTTCAAAATAAAAGTTTTGTAAAAACCCGTCACCTTTTTCAAATCGAAACTCCTCCCAGTGCGTTTGTCGTTTCGGCTTCAAACTCGCACAGGAGAGAGATTGAACCCTTTTAAAAAAAGTGGTCGGACAAAGTTGTGATAAGTTCTAAGGTTTTGATTTTACGCGCCTTCAAAGAACCCCTGCGCAAATTTTCCAAACACATATCATTTTTACCTCTTTGAGCCGTAATTTGACCCCCTTAAAATGCTTCAAAACTCACCAAACTTGGCACACACATCAGGACTGGCAGAAATTGCGATCTAGTGAAAAAACCAAACCTTAAAACTCAAAATTGCGCTCTATTGCAATTTTTGAAAAAAACACAGAAAAACTGCTCCTAGGAAGAGGAAACGGATAAAACTGCTTGTAACTTCTGGTAGGAACGTCGGACTGACATGAAACAAAAACCTCTGTGTAGGTCTCACTTAGACCTACATTTTGATAGGTGGCATCTGTCAGTTAAAATCAACAGGAAGTTGGCAATTACCCCTTCAAAATAAAAGTTTTGTAAAAAGCCGTCACCTTTTTCCAGACAAAACTGCTTGTAACTTCTGTTAGGAATGTCGTAGAGACATGAAACAAAGACCTCTATGTTGGTCTGGCTAAGATCAGGACTCGGGACACGGCGGCGGCGGCGGCGGTGGCGGCGGCCAACGGCGGACCCGACCAACGCTGCTTGCAGCTTTAATTATTATTATTCTTCCGCAGCTTCGAACTCTAATTTGACCCACTGACCATGCTTCAAAACTCACCAAATTTGGCACACACATCGGTAAGGCTTGGCAAAAACACATATTAAGCAACCAAACCCCAAAAATGAAAAATGCGCGCTAGCGCCCCCTACGAAAAAAAAAAAAAAAAATGCTTGTAACTTCCGGTAGGAATGTCGTAGAGACATGAAACAAAATCCTCTATGTAGAACTGACCTAGACCTAAATTCCCCATCAGAAACTCCTATACCTAAAATCAACAGAAATTTTGCAAAACCCTTTCAAAGCAAAATTTTCGCCAAAAAACGCTATTTTTGCCTCTTTGAGCTGCAATTTGACCGCCTTAAAATGCTTCAAAACTCACCAAACTTGGAACACACATCAGGACTGGCAGAAATTGTGATCTAATGAAAAAAAAAAAAAAAAAATCTCAAAATTGTGCTCTAGCGCAATTTTTCAATAAAACACAGAAAAAACTGCTTCCAGGAAGAAACCACAGACAAAACTGCTTGTAACTTCGGGTAGGAATGCCGGAAAGACATGAAACAAAAACTTCTATGTAGGTCTCATTAAGACCTACATTTTAGTAATTGACAGCTAGCAGAAATAATCAACAGGAAGTTGGCAATTACCCCTTCAAAATAAAAGTTTTGTAAAAACCCGTCACCTTTTTCAAATCGAAACTCCTCCCAGTGCGTTTGTCGTTTCGGCTTCAAACTCGCACAGGAGAGAGATTGAACCCTTTTAAAAAAAGTGGTCGGACAAAGTTGTGATAAGTTCTAAGGTTTTGATTTTACGCGCCTTCAAAGAACCCCTGCGCAAATTTTCCAAAAAAATATCATTTTTACCTCTTTGAGCTGTAATTTGACCCCCTTAAAATGCTTCAAAACTCACCAAACTTGGCACACACATCAGGACTGGCAAAAATTGCGATCTAGTGAAAAAACCAAACCCCAAAACTCAAAATTGTGCTCTAGCGCCCCCTAGGAATACAACACAGACAATACCCTAATTTGACCCCCTTAACATGCTTCAAAACTCACCAAAGTTGACACACACGTCGGTACGGTGTCCCTCCCCAACATATTAAGCAACCAAACCCCTAAAATTAAAATTGCGCGCTAGCGCCCCCTAGCAAAAAACAAAAACAAACCGCTTGTAACTTCCGTCAGGAATGTCGTAGAGACATGAAACAAAAACCTCTGTGTAGGTCTGACTAAGACCTACATTTCCAATAAAAAATGTCTATACCCAAAATCAACAGAAATCTTGCAAATACTCATTCAAAGCAAAATTTTCGCAAAAAAATGCTATTTTTGCCTCTTTGAGCTGCAATTTGACCCCCTTAAAATGCTTCAAAACTCACCAAACTTGGCACACACATCAGGACTGGCAGAAATTGCGATCTAGTGAAAAAACCAAACCTTAAAACTCAAAATTGCGCTCTATTGCAATTTTTGAAAAAAACACAGAAAAACTGCTCCTAGGAAGAGGAAACGGATAAAACTGCTTGTAACTTCTGGTAGGAATGTCGGACTGACATGAAACAAAAACCTCTATGTATGTCTCACTTAGACCTACATTTTAATAGGTGGCATCTTTCAGTTAAAATCAACAGGAAGTTGGCAATTACCCCTTCAAAATAAAAATTTTGTAAAAAGCCGTCACCTTTTTCCAGACAAAACTGCTTGTAACTTCTGTTAGGAATGTCGTAGAGACATGAAACAAAGACCTCTATGTTGGTCTGACTAAGATCGGGACTCGGGACACGGCGGCGGCGGCCAACGGCGGACCCGACCAACGCTGCTTGCAGCTTTAATTATTATTATTATTCCGCAGCTTCGAACCCTAATTTGACCCACTGACCATGCTTCAAAACTCACCAAATTTGGCACACACATCGGTAAGGCTTGGCAAAAACACATATTAAGCAACCAAACCCCAAAAATGAAAAATGCGCGCTAGCGCCCCCTACGAAAAAAAAAAAAAAAAATGCTTGTAACTTCCGGTAGGAATGTCGTAGAGACATGAAACAAAATCCTCTATGTAGAACTGACCTAGACCTAAATTCCCCATCAGAAACTCCTATACCTAAAATCAACAGAAATTTTGCAAAACCCTTTCAAAGCAAAATTTTCGCCCAAAAACGCTATTTTTGCCTCTTTGAGCTGCAATTTGACCCCCTTAAAATGCTTCAAAACTCACCAAACTTGGAACACACATCAGGACTGGCAGAAATTGTGATCTAATGAAAAAAAAAAAAAAAAATCTCAAAATTGTGCTCTAGCGCAATTTTTCAATAAAACACAGAAAAAACTGATTCCAGGAAGAAACCACAGACAAAACTGCTTGTAACTTCGGGTAGGAATGCCGGAAAGACATGAAACAAAAACTTCTATGTAGGTCTCATTAAGACCTACATTTTAGTAATTGACAGCTAGCAGAAATAATCAACAGGAAGTTGGCAATTACCCCTTCAAAATAAAAGTTTTGTAAAAACCCGTCACCTTTTTCAAATCAAAACTCCTCCCAGTGCGTTTGTCGTTTCGGCTTCAAACTCGCACAGGAGAGAGATTGAACCCTTTTAAAAAAAGTGGTCGGACAAAGTTGTGATAAGTTCTAAGGTTTTGATTTTACGCGCCTTCAAAGAACCCCTGCGCAAATTTTCCCAAAAAATATAATTTTTACCTCTTTGAGCTGTAATTTGACCCCCTTAAAATGCTTCAAAACTCACCAAACTTGGCACACATATCAGGACTGGCAAAAATTGCGATCTAGTGAAAAAACCAAACCCCAAAACTCAAAATTGTGCTCTAGCGCCCCCTAGGAATACAACACAGACAATACCCTAATTTGACCCCCTTAACATGCTTCAAAACTCACCAAAGTTGACACACACGTTGGTACGGTGTCCCTCCCCAACATATTAAGCAACCAAACCCCAAAAATTAAAATTGCGCGCTAGCGCCCCCTAGCAAAAAACAAAAACAAACCGCTTGTAACTTCCGTCAGGAATGTCGTAGAGACATGAAACAAAAACCTCTGTGTAGGTCTGACTAAGACCTACATTTCCAATAAAAAATGTCTATACCCAAAATCAACAGAAATCTTGCAAAAACTCATTCAAAGCAAAATTTTCGCAAAAAAATGCTATTTTTGCCTCTTTGAGCTGCAATTTGACCCCCTTAAAATGCTTCAAAACTCACCAAACTTGGCACACACATCAGGACTGGCAGAAATTGCGATCTAGTGAAAAAACCAAACCTTAAAACTCAAAATTGCGCTCTATTGCAATTTTTGAAAAAAACACAGAAAAACTGCTCCTAGGAAGAGGAAACGGATAAAACTGCTTGTAACTTCTGGTAGGAACGTCGGACAGACATGAAACAAAAACCTCAATGTAGGTCTCACTTAGACCTACATTTTGATGATTGGCATCTTTCAGTTGAAATCAACAGGAAGTTGGCAATTACCCCTTCAAAATAAAAGTTTTGTAAAAAGCCGTCAGCTTTTTCCAGAAAAAACTGCTTGTAACTTCTGTTAGGAATGTCGTAGAGACATGAAACAAAGACCTCTATGTAGGTCTGACTAAGATCGGGACTCGGGGCACGGCGGCGGCGGCGGCGGCCAACGGCGGACCCGACCAACGCTGCTTGCAGCTTTAATTATTATTATTATTGTTTATTCCGCTCCTTCGCACCCCAATTTCACCCCCTCAACATAATCCAAAACTCACCAAATTTGACACACGCGTTGGTACGGTGGACCTTCCCAACTTATTAAGCACCCAAACCCCAAAAATGAAAATTGCGCACTAGCGCCCCCTAGGAAAAAAAAAAAACAGACTGCTTGTAACTTCCGTTAGGAATGTCGTAGAGACATGGAACGAAAACCTCTGTGTAGGTCTGACTTAGACCTACTTTTCCAATAAAAACCTCCTATACCTAAAATCAACAGAAATTTTGCAAAAACTCATTCAAAGCTAAATTTTCGCCAAAAAACGCTATTTTTGCCTCTTTGAGCTGCAATTTGACCCCCTTAAAATGCTTCAAAACTCACCAAACTTGGCACACACATCAGGACTGGCAGAAATTGTGATCTAATGAAAAAAAAAAAAAAAAAATCTCAAAATTGCGCTCTAGCGCAATTTTTCAATAAAACACAGAAAAAACTGCTTCCAGGAAGAAACCACAGACAAAACTGCTTGTAACTTCGGGTATGAATGCCGGAAAGACATGAAACAAAAACTTCTATGTAGGTCTCATTAAGACCTACATTTTAGTAATTGACAGCTAGCAGAAATAATCAACAGGAAGTTGGCAATTACCCCTTCAAAATAAACGTTTTGTAAAAACCTGTCACCTTTTTCAAATCGAAACTCCTCCCAGTGCGTTTGTCGTTTCGGCTTCAAACTCGCACAGGAGAGAGATTGAACCCTTTTAAAAAAAGTGGTCGGACAAATTTGTGATAAGTTCTAAGGTTTGGATTTTACGCACCTTCAAAGAACCCCTGCGCAAATTTTCCAAACACATATCATTTTTACCTCTTTGAGCTGTAATTTGACCCCCTTAAAATGCTTCAAAACTCACCAAACTTGGCACACACATCAGGACTGGCAACAATTGCAAGCTGATGAAAAAACCAAACCCCAAAACTCAAATTTGTGCTCTAGCGCCCCCTAGGAATACAACACAGACAATACCCTAATTTGACCCCCTTAACATGCTTCAAAACTCACCAAAGTTGACACACACATCGGTATGGAGCGGCAGACCAACATATTAGGTAACCAAACCCCAAAAATGAAAATTGCGCGCTAGCGCCCCCTAGGAAGATACAAAAAACAGACTGCTTGTAACTTCCGGTAGGAATGTCGTAGAGAGATGAAACAAAAACCTCTGTGTAGGTCTGACTTAGACCTACATTTTGATAATTGGCATCTTTCAGTTAAAATCAACAGGAAGTTGCCAATTACCCCTTCAAAATAAAAGTTTGGTAAAAAGCCGTCACCTTTTTCCAGACAAAACTGCTTGTAACTTCTGTTAGGAATGTCGTAGAGTGATGAAACAAAAACTTCTATGTAGGTCTGACTAAGATCGGGACTCGGGGCACGGCGGCGGCGGCGGCGGCCAACGGCGGACCCGACCAACGCTGCTTGCAGCTTTAATTAGGGTCCGCCCTGCAATGGCAAAGGACATCCATGTCCTTTGCCATGCAAGGACCCTATTGAATCTGTAGCGTTTTATTATTAGGGTCCGCCCTGCAATGGCAAAGGACATCCATGTCCTTTGCCATGCAAGGACCCTATTGAATCTGCTGCGTTTATTAGGGTCCGCCCTGCAATGGCAAAGGACATCCATGTCCTTTGCCATGCAAGGACCCTATTGAATCTGCTGCGTTTTATTATTATTATTCTTTCTTTCTTCCGCACCGATACTCGCATATGCGCTGTATTTTGACCCACTGACCATGCCTCAAAGCACACCAAATTTGACACACGCGTCGGTGAGGAGTTTCTCCCCAACATATTAGGGAGCCGAACCAGAAAAATCAAAATTGCGCTCTAGCGCCCCCTAGGAAAAGACAAAAAATGGATTGCTTGTAACTTCCGGTAGGAATGTCGTAGAGACATGAAACAAAATCCTCTATGTAGAACTGACCGAGACCTAAATTCCCCATCAGAAACTCCTATACCTAAAATCAACAGAAATTTTGCAAAACCCTTTCAAAGCAAAATTTTCGCCTAAAATGCTATTTTTGCCTCTTTGAGCTGTAATTTGACCCCCTTAAAATGCTTCAAAACTCACCAAACTTGGCACACACATCAGGACTGGCAGAAATTGTGATCTAATGAAAAATTTTTTTTCTAAAACTCAAAATTGCGCTCTACAGAATTTTTGGAATGAAACACAGAAAAAACTGCTTCTAGGAAGAAAACACAGACAAAACTGCTTGTAACTTCCGGTAGGAATGTCGGAAAGACATGAAACAAAAACTTCTATGTAGGTCTTACTTAGACCTACATTTTAATAATTGACAGCTAGCAGAAAAAATCAACAGGAAGTTGGCAATTACCCCTTCAAAATAAAAGTTTTCGTGAAAACCCGTCACCTTTTTCAAATCGAAACTCCTCCCAGTGCGTTTGTCGTTTCGGCTTCAAACTTGCACAGGAGAGAGCTTGAACCCTTTTAAAAAAAGTGGTCGGACAAAATTGTGATAAGTTCTAAGGTTTTGATTTTACGCGCGTTCAAAGAACCCCTGCGCAAATTTTCCTAAAAAATGTAATTTTTGCCTCTTTGAGCTGTAATTTGACCCCCTTAAAATGCTTCAAAACTCACCAAACTTGGCACACACATCAGGACTGGCAACAATTGCAAGTTAATGAAAAAACCAAACTCCAAAACTCAAAAGTGTGCTCTAGCGCCCCCTAGGAATACAACACAGACAAACTGCTCCTAGGAAGAAAACAAAGACAAAACCGCTTGTAACTTCCGGTAGGAATGTCGTAGAGACATGAAACAAAAACCACTATGTAGGTCTGACTTAGACCTACATTTGAATAATTAACATACTTTGCCAAAAATCAACAGGAAGCTAGATATTTTCACTTCAATACAACAACTGCATTACTTTCACAATGCATTAAATAGTGGCACGAAGGCTTTTCCTGCCATGGGGCTCGGGGACAGCAACCCAAGGGGCGCTCACACCTTCGCACCCTAATTTGACCCCCTTAACATGCTTCAAAACTCACCAAAATTGACACACACATCGGTATGGAGCGGCAGACCAACTTATTAAGCAACCAAACCCCAAAAATGAAAATTGCGCGCTAGCGCCCCCTAGGAAGAGACAAAAAACGGACTGCTTGTAACTTCCGTTAGGAATGTCGTAGAGACAGGAAACAAAAACCTCTGTGTAGGTCTGACTTAGACCTACATTTTGATAATTGGCATCTTTCAGTTAAAATCAACAGGAAGTTGCCAATTACCCCTTCAAAATAAAAGTTTTGTAAAAAGCCGTCACCTTTTTCCAGACAAAACTGCTTGTAACTTCTGTTAGGAATGTCGTAGAGACATGAAACAAAAATTTCTATGTAGGTCTGACTAAGATCGGGACTCGGGACACAGCGGCGGCGGCGGCGGCCAACGGCGGACCCGACCAACGCTGCTTGCAGCTTTAATTATTATTAGGGTCCGCCCTGCAATGGCAAAGGACATCCATGTCCTTTGCCATGCAAGGACCCTATTGAATCTGTAGCGTTTTATTATTATTATTATTCTTTATTATTATTCCGCACCGTCGCGCCCCAACATCACCCCCTTAACATGCTTCAAAACTCACCAAAGTTGACACACGCGTCGGTCTACCGTGACACCACAACATATTAAGCAACCAAACCCCAAAAATGAAAATTGCGCTCTAGCGCCCCCTAAAAGGAAACAAAAAACAGACTGCTTGTAACTTCCGTTAGGAATGTCGTAGAGACATGAAACAAAAACCTCTGTGTAGGTCTGACTGAGATCTACATTCCCAATAAAAAATGTCTATACCCAAAATCAACAGAAATGTTGCAAAAACTCATTCAAAGCAAAATTTTAGCAAAAAATGCTATTTTTGCCTCTTTGAGCTGCAATTTGACCCCCTTAAAATGCTTCAAAACTCACCAAACTTGGCACACACATCAGGACTGGCAGAAATTGCAATCTAATGAAAAAAAAAAAAAAAAAAACTCAAAATTGCGCTCTACCGCAATTTTTTTATAAAACACAGAAAAAACTGCTTCCAGGAAGAAAACACAGACAAAACTGCTTGTAACTTCCGGTAGGAATGTCGGAAAGACATGAAACAAAAACTTCTAGGTAGGTCTGACTTAGACCTACATTTCGATAATCGACATCCTTCGGCAAAAATCAACAGGAAGTTAAAAATTGCCCCTTCAAAATAAAAGTTTTGTGAAAACCCGTCACCTTTTTCAAATCGAAACTCCTCCCAGTGCGTTTGTCGTTTCGCCTTCAAACTCGCACAGGAGAGAGATTGAACCCTTTTGAAAAAAGTGGTCGAACAAATTTTTGATAAGTTCTCCGGTTTGGATTTTACGCGCCTTCAAAAAACCCCTGCGCAAAGTTTCCTAAAAAATGTCTTTTTTGCCTCTTTAAACTGTAATTTGACCTACTTAAAATGCTTCAAAGTGCAAGTTGAAGCCCTGCTATGCCAAGCAAAAGCCATTTATCAACAACATCCAGAATTGTCGATCTGTAATTTCACCCCCTTAACATGCTTCAAAACTCACCAAATTTTGCACACATATCAGGACTAGCAAAAACTGCCATCTAATAAAAAACCAAACCCCAAAAATCTAAATTGCGCTTAGCGCCCCCTAGGAAAAAACCCAGACAAAACTGCATGTAACTTCTGTTAGAAATGTCGTAGAGACATGAAATAAAAACCTCTATGTTGGTTTGACTAAGATCGGGACCCGGGACACGGCGGCGGCGGCCAACGGCGGACCCGACCAACGCTGCTTGCAGCTTTAATTATTATTATTATTATTCTTCCGCAACTTTGAACCCTAATTTGACCCACTGACCATGCTCCAAAACTCACCAAATTTGGCACACACATCGGTAAGGCTTGGCAAAAACACGTATTAAGCAACCAAACCCCAAAAATGAAAAATGCGCGCTAGCGCCCCCTACGAAAAAAAAAAAACAGACTGCTTGTAACTTCCGGTAGGAATGTCGTAGAGACATGAAACAAAATCCTCTATGTAGAACTGACCTAGACCTAAATTCCCCATCAGAAACTCCTATACCTAAAACCAACAGAAATTTAGCAAAACCCTTTCAAAGCAAAATTTTTGCCAAAAAACACTATTTTTGCCTCTTTGAGCTGCAATTTGACCCCCTTAAAATGCTTCAAAACTCACCAAACTTGGCACACACATCAGGACTGGCAGAAATTGTGATCTAATGAAAAAAAAAAAAAAAAAATCTCAAAATTGTGCTCTAGCGCAATTTTTCAATAAAACACAGAAAAAACTGCTTCCAGGAAGAAACCACAGACAAAACTGCTTGTAACTTCGGGTAGGAATGCCGGAAAGACATGAAACAAAAACTTCTATGTAGGTCTCATTAAGACCTACATTTTAGTAATTGACAGCTAGCAGAAATAATCAACAGGAAGTTGGCAATTACCCCTTCAAAATAAAAGTTTTGTAAAAACCCGTCACCTTTTTCAAATCAAAACTCCTCCCAGTGCGTTTGTCGTTTCGGCTTCAAACTCGCACAGGAGAGAGATTGGACCCTTTTAAAAAAAGTGGTCGGACAAAGTTGTGATAAGTTTTATGGTTTTGATTTTATGCGCCTTCAAAGAACCCCTGCGCAAATTTTCCGAAAAAATGTCATTTTTGCCTATTTGAGCTGTAATTTGACCCCCTTAAAATGCTTCAAAACTCACCAAACTTGGCACACACATCAGGACTGGCAACAATTGCGAGCTGATGAAAAAACCAAACCCCAAAACTCAAAATTGTGCTCTAGCGCCCCCTAGGAATACAACACAGACAAACTACTCCTAGGAAGAAAACAAAGACAAAACTGCTTGTAACTTCCGGTAGGAATGTCGTAGAGACATGAAACAAAAACCACTATGTAGGTCTGACCTAGACCTACATTTGAATAATTAACATACTTTGGCAAAAATCAACAGGAAGCTTGATATTTTCACTTCAATACAACAACTGCATTACTTTCACAATGCATTAAATAGTGGCAGCAAGGCTTCTCCTGCCGTGGGGCTCGGGGACAGCAACCCAAGGCGCGCTCGCACCTTCGCACCCTAATTTGACCCCCTTAACATGCTTCAAAACTCACCAAAATTGACACACACATCGGTATGGAGCGGCAGACCAACTTATTAAGCAACCAAACCCCAAAAATTAAAATTGCAAGCTAGCGCCCCATAGGAAGAGACAAAAAACAGACTGCTTGTAACTTCCGTTAGGAATGTCGTAGAGACATGAAACAAAAACCTCTGTGTAGGTCTGACTAAGACCTACATTTCCAATTAAAAAGGTCTATACCCAAAATCAACAGAAATTTTGCAAAAACTCTTTCAAAGCAACATTTTCGCAAAAAACGCTATTTTTGCCTCTTTGAGCTGTAATTTGACCCCCTTAAAATGCTTCAAAACTCACCAAACTTGGCACACACATCAGGACTGGCAGAAATTGCGATCTAGTGAAAAAACCAAACCTTAAAACTCAAAATTGCGCTCTATTGCAATTTTTGAAAAAAACACAGAAAAACTGCTCCTAGGAAGAGGAAACGGATAAAACTGCTTGTAACTTCTGGTAGGAACGTCGGACTGACATGAAACAAAAACCTCTGTGTAGGTCTCACTTAGACATACATTTTGATAGGTGGCATCTGTCAGTTAAAATCAACAGGAAGTTGGCAATTACCCCTTCAAAATAAAAGTTTTGTAAAAAGCCGTCACCTTTTTCCAGACAAAACTGCTTGTAACTTCTGTTAGGAATGTCGTAGAGACATGAAACAAAGACCTCTATGTTGGTCTGACTAAGATCGGGACTCGGGACACGGCGGCGGCGGCGGCGGCGGACCCGACCAACGCTGCTTGCAGCTTTAATTATTATTATTATTCCGCCGCCTCTTTGAACCTTAATTTGACCCACTGACCATGCTCCAAAACTCACCAAATTTCACACACTCATCGGAACTGGCGAAAATTGCCATCTAATAAAAAAACCAAACCCGAAAAATGAAAAATGCGCTCTAGCGCCCCCTACGAAAATCAAAAAACAGATTGCTCGTAACTTCCGTTAGGAATGTCGTAGAGACATGAAACAAAATCCTCTATGTAGAACTGACCTAGACCTAAATTCCCCATCAGAAACTCCTATACCTAAAATCAACAGAAATTTTGCAAAACCCTTTCAAAGCAAAATTTTCGCCAAAAAACGCTATTTTTGCCTCTTTGAGCTGCAATTTGACCCCCTTAAAATGCTTCAAAACTCACCAAACTTGGCACACACATCAGGACTGGCAGAAATTGTGATCTAGTGAAAAAAAAAAAATAAAAATCTCAAAATTGTGCTCTAGCGCAATTTTTCAATAAAACACAGAAAAAACTGCTTCCAGGAAGAAACCACAGACAAAACTGCTTGTAACTTCGGCTAGGAATGCCGGAAAGACATGAAACAAAAACTTCTATGTAGGTCTCATTAAGACCTACATTTTAGTAATTGACAGCTAGCAGAAATAATCAACAGGAAGTTGGCAATTACCCCTTCAAAATAAAAGTTTTGTAAAAACCCGTCACCTTTTTCAAATCGAAACTCCTCCCAGTGCGTTTGTCGTTTCGGCTTCAAACTCGCACAGGAGAGAGATTGAACCCTTTTAAAAAAAGTGGTCGGACAAAGTTGTGATAAGTTCTAAGGTTTTGATTTTACGCGCCTTCAAAGAACCCCTGCGCAAATTTTCCAAAAAAATATCATTTTTACCTCTTTGAGCTGTAATTTGACCCCCTTAAAATGCTTCAAAACTCACCAAACTTGGCACACACATCAGGACTGGCAGAAATTGCAAGCTAATGAAAAAACCAAACCTCAAAACTCAAATGTGTGCTCTAGCGCCCCCTAGGAATACAACACAGACAATACCCTAATTTGACCACCTTAACATGCTTCAAAACTCACCAAATTTGACACACACATCGGTATGGAGCGGCAGACCAACTTATTAAGCAACCAAACCCCAAAAATGAAAATTGCGCGCTAGCGCCCCCTAGGAAGATACAAAAAACAGACTGCTTGTAACTTCCGTTAGGAATGTCGTAGAGACATGAAACGAAAACCTCTGTGTAGGTCTGACTTAGACCTACATTTTGATAATTGGCATCTTTCAGTTAAAATCAACAGGAAGTTGCCAATCACCCCTTCAAAATAAAAGTTTTGTAAAAAGCCGTCACCTTTTTCCAGACAAAACTGCTTGTAACTTCTGTTAGGAATGTCGTAGAGACATGAAACAAAGACCCCTATGTTGGTCTGACTAAGATCAGGACTCGGGACACGGCGGCGGCGGCGGCGGCCAACGGCGGACCCGACCAACGCTGCTTGTTATTTATTATTATTAGGGTCCGCCCTGCAATGGCAAAGGACATCCATGTCCTTTGCCATGCAAGGACCCTATTGAATCTGCTGCGTTTTATTATTATTATTGTTTATTCCGCTCCTTCGCACCCTAATTTGACCCCCTTAACATGCTTCAAAACTCACCAAAGTTGACACACACGTCGGTACGGTGGGCCTTCCCAACTTATTAAGCAACCAAACCCCAAAAATCAAAATTGCGCTCTAGCGCCCCCTAAAACGAAAAAAAAAACAGACTGCTTGTAACTTCTGTTAGGAATGTCGTAGAGACATGAAACAAAAACCTCTATGTAGGTCTGACTTAGACCTAAATTCCATAATTGTATCTTCTGGGGCCAAAATCAACAAAAAATTTTCAAAAACCCATTCAAAGCCAAATTTTCACAAAAAAATGCAATTTTTGCCTCTTTGAGCTGTAATTTGACCCCCTTAAAATGCTTCAAAACTCACCAAACTTGGCACACACATCAGGACTGGCAGAAATTGCGATCTAATGAAAAAAAAAAAAAAAAAAAATCAAAATTGCGCTCTAGCGCAATTTTTGAATAAAACACAGAAAAAACTGCTTCCAGGAAGAAACCACAGACAAAACTGCTTGTAACTTCCGGTAGGAATGTCGGAAAGACATGAAACAAAAACTTCTATGTAGGTCTTACTTAGACCTACATTTTAATAATTGACAGCTAGCAGAAAAAATCAACAGGAAGTTGGCAATTACCCCTTCAAAATAAAAGTTTTCGTGAAAACCCGTAACCTTTTTCAAATCGAAACTCCTCCCAGTGCGTTTGTCGTTTCGGCTTCAAACTCGCACAGGAGAGAGATTGAACCCTTTTAAAAAAAGTGGTCGGACAAAATTGTGATAAGTTTTAAGGGTTTGATTTTACGCGCCTTCAAAGATCCCCTGCGCAAATTTTCCTAAAAAAGATAATTTTTACCTCTTTGAGCTGTAATTTGACCCCCTTAAAATGCTTCAAAACTCACCAAACTTGGCACACACATCAGGACTGGCAACAATTGCGAGCTGATGAAAAAACCAAACCCCAAAACTCAAAATTGTGCTCTAGCGCCCCCTAGGAATACAACACAGACAAACTACTCCTAGGAAGAAAACAAAGACAAAACTGCTTGTAACTTCCGGTAGGAATGTCGTAGAGACATGAAACAAAAACCACTATGTAGGTCTGACTTAGACCTACATTTGAATAATTAACATACTTTGGCAAAAATCAACAGGGAACTTGATATTTTCACTTCAATACAACAACTGCATTACTTTCACAATGCATTAAATAGTGTCAGCAAGGCTTCTCCTGCCGTGGGGCTCGGGGACAGCAACCCAAGGCGCGCTCGCACCTTCGCACCCTAATTTGACCCCCTTAACATGCTTCAAAACTCACCAAAATTGACGCACACATCGGTATGGAGCGGCAGACCCACCTATTAAGCAACCAAACCCCGAAAATGAAAATTGCGCGCTAGCGCCCCCTAGGAAGAGACAAAAAACAGACTGCTTGTAACTTCCGTTAGGAATGTCGTAGAGACATGAAACAAAAACCTCTGTGTAGGTCTGACTTAGACCTACATTTCCAATAAACACTGCTGTACCTAAAATCAACAGGAAGTTGGCAAAAACCCCTTCAAAACAAAATTTTCGCAAAATATGCCTTTTTTGCCTCTTTGAACTGAAATTTGACCCCCTTAAAATGCTTCAAAGTGCAAGTTAGAGCAATACAATGCCAAGCGAAAGCCATTTATCAACAACATCCAGAAACGCAAATCTATAATTTGACCCCCTTAACATGCTTCAAAACTCACCAAATTTTACACACACATCAGGACTGGTGAAAATTGCCATCCAATAAAAAAACCAAACCCCAAAAATGAAAATTGTGCTCTAGCGCCCCCTAGGAAAATAAACTGATAAAACTGCTTGTAAATTCTGTTAGGAATGTCGTAGACTGATGAAACAAAAACTTCTATGGAGGTCTGACTAAGATCGGGACTCGGGACACGGCGGCGGCGGCCAACGGCGGACCCGACCAACGCTGCTTGCAGCTTTAATTAGGGTCCGCCCTGCCAGCAAAGGACATCCATGTCCTTTGCTAAGGCAAGGACCCTATTGAATCTGTAACGTTTCTTATTATTATTCTTTCTTTCTTTATTCCGCACCGTCGCGCCCCAACATCACCCCCTTAACATGCTTCAAAACTCACCAAAGTTGACACACGCGTCGGTCTACCGTGACACCACAACATATTAAGCAACCAAACCCCAAAAATGAAAATTGCGCTCTAGCGCCCCCTAAAAGGAAACAAAAAACAGACTGCTTGTAACTTCCGTTAGGAATGTCGTAGAGACATGAAACAAAAACCTCTATGTAGGTCTGACTTAGACCTAAATTCCATAATTGTATCTTCTGGGGCCAAAATCAACAAAAAATTTTCAAAAACCCATTCAAAGCCAAATTTTCACAAAAAATGCAATTTTTGCCTCTTTGAGCTGTAATTTGCCCCCCTTAAAATGCTTCAAAACTCACCAAACTTGGCAGACACATCAGGACTGGCAGAAATTGCGATCTAATGAAAAAAAAAAAAAAAAATACTCAAAATTGCGCTCTAGCGCAATTTTTGAATAAAACACAGAAAAAACTGCTTCCAGGAAGAAAACATAGACAAAACTGCTTGTAACTTCCGGTAGGAATGTCGGAAAGACATGAAACAAAAACTTCTATGTAGGTCTTACTTAGACCTACATTTTAATAATTGACAGCTAGCAGAAAAAATCAACAGGAAGTTGGCAATTACCCCTTCAAAATAAAAGTTTTCGTGAAAACCCGTAACCTTTTTCAAATCGAAACTCCTCCCAGTGCGTTTGTCGTTTCGGCTTCAAACTCGCACAGGAGAGAGATTGAACCCTTTTAAAAAAAGTGGTCGGACAAAATTGTGATAAGTTTTAAGGGTTTGATTTTACGCGCCTTCAAAGATCCCCTGTGCAAATTTTCCTAAAAAAGATAATTTTTACCTCTTTGAGCTGTAATTTGACCCCCTTAAAATGCTTCAAAACTCACCAAACTTGGCACACACATCAGGACTGGCAACAATTGCGAGCTGATAAAAAAACCAAACCCCAAAACTCAAAATTGTGCTCTAGCGCCCCCTAGGAATACAACACAGACAAACTACTCCTAGGAAGAAAACAAAGACAAAACTGCTTGTAACCCAAGGCGCGCTCGCACCTTCGCACCCTAATTTGACCCCCTTAACATGCTTCAAAACTCACCAAAATTGACACACACGTCGGTATGGAGCGGCAGACCAACTTATTAAGCAACCAAAACCCAAAAATTAAAATTGCAAGCTAGCGCCCCCTAGGAAGAGACAAAAAACAGACTGCTTGTAACTTCCGTTAGGAATGTCGTAGAGACATGAAACGAAAACCTCTGTGTAGGTCTGACTTACACCTACATTTCCAATAAACACTTCTGTACCTAAAATCAACAGGAAGTTGGCAAAAAACCCTTCAAAACAACATTTTCGCAAAATATGCCTTTTTTGCCTCTTTGAACTGAAATTTGACCCCCTTAAAATGCTTCAAAGTGCAAGTTAGAGCTATACAATGCCAAGCGAAAGCCATTTATCAACAACATCCAGAAACGCAAATCTATAATTTGACCCCCTTAACATGCTTCAAAACTCACCAAATTTTACACACACATCAGGACTGGTGAAAATTGCCATCCAATGAAAAAACCAAACCCCAAAAATGAAAATTGTGCTCTAGCGCCCCCTAGGAAAATAAACTGATAAAACTGCTTGTAAATTCTGTTAGGAATGTCGTAGAGTGATGAAACAAAAACTTCTATGGAGGTCTGACTAAGATCGGGACTCGGGACACGGCGGCGGCGGCGGCGGCCAACGGCGGACCCGACCAACGCTGCTTGCAGCTTTAATTATTATTATTCTTCCGCAGCTTTGAACCCTAATTTGACCCACTGACCATGCTCCAAAACTCACCAAATTTGGCACACACATCGGTAAGGCTTGGCAAAAACACATATTAAGCAACCAAACCCCAAAAATGAAAAATGCGCGCTAGCGCCCCCTACGAAAAAAAAAAACCAGACTGCTTGTAACTTCCGGTAGGAATGTCGTAGAGACATGAAACAAAATCCTCTATGTAGAACTGACCTAGACCTAAATTCCCCATCAGAAACTCCTATACCTAAAATCAACAGAAATTTTGCAAAACCCTTTCAAAGCAAAATTTTCGCCAAAAAACGCTATTTTTGCCTCTTAGAGCTGCAATTTGACCCCCTTAACATGCTTCAAAACTCACCAAACTTGGAACACACATCAGGACTGGCAGAAATTGTGATCTAATGAAAAAAAAAAAAAAAAAAATCTCAAAATTGGGCTTTAGCGCAATTTTTCAATAAAACACAGAAAAAACTGCTTCCAGGAAGAAACCACAGACAAAACTGCTTGTAACTTCGGGTTAGAATGCCGGAAAGACATGAAACAAAAACTTCTATGTAGGTCTCACTTAAACCTACATTTTAGTAATTGACAGCTAGCAGAAATAATGAACAGGAAGTTGGCAATTACCCCTTCAAAATAAAAGTTTTGTGAAAACCCGTCACCTTTCTTCAAAAGTTATCTCCTCTGAGCGCGTTTGTCGTTTCGGCTTCAAACTCGCTCAGGAGAGAGTTTGAACCCTTCTGATTAAAAGTATAGATCAAAGTTTTGATAAGTTTTAAGGTTTTGATTTTACGCGCCTTCAAAGATCCGCTGCGCAAAGTTTCCTAAAAAATTTAATTTTCGCCTCTTTGAGCTGTAATTTGACCCCCTTAAAATGCTTCAAAACTCACCAAACTTGGCACACACATCAGGACTGGCAACCATTGTGAGCTGATGAAAAAACCAAACTCCAAAACTCAAAATTGCGCTCTAGCGCCCCCTAGGAATACAACACAGACAATACCATAATTTGACCCCCTTAACATGCTTCAAAACTCACCAAATTTGACACACACATCGGTATGGAGGGGCAGACCAACTTATTAGGTAACCAAACCCCAAAAATTAAAATTGCGCGCTAGCGCCCCCTAGGAAGAAACAAAAAACAGACTGCTTGTAACTTCCGTTAGGAATGTCGTAGAGAGATGAAACAAAAACTTCTGTGTAGGTCTGACTTAGACCTACATTTCCAATAAAAAACGTCTATACCCAAAATCAACAGAAATTTTGCAAAAACTCATTCAAAGCAAAATTTTTGTAAAAAATGCTATTTTTGGCTCTTTCAGCTGTAATTTGACCCCCTTAAAATGCTTCAAAACTCACCAAACTTGGCACACACATCAGGACTGGCAGAAATTGTGATCTAGTGAAAAAAACAAACCTTAAAACTCAAAATTGCACTCTATTGCAATTTTTGAATAAAACACAGAAAAAACTGCTCCTAGGAAGAGGAAACAGATCAAACTGCTTGTTACTTCTGGTAGGAACGTCAGACAGACATGAAACAAAAACCTCAATGTAGGTCTCACTTAGAACTACATTTTGATGATTGATATATTTCAGTTGAAATCAACAGGAAGTTGGCAATTACCCCTTCAAAATAAAAGTTTTGTAAAAAGCCGTCACCTTTTTCCAGACAAAACTGCTTGTAACTTCTGTTAGGAATGTCGTAGAGACATGAAACAAATACCTCTATGTTGGTCTGACTAAGATCGGGACTCGGGACACGGCGGCGGCGGCGGCGGCCAACGGCGGACCCGACCAACGCTGCTTGCAGCTTTAATTAGGGTCCGCCCTGCCAGCAAAGGACATCCATGTCCTTTGCCATGGCAAGGACCCTATTGAATCTGTAAGGTTTCTTATTAGGGTCCGCCCTGCAATGGCAAAGGACATCCATGTCCTTTGCCATGCAAGGACCCTATTGAATCTGTAACGTTTTCTTATTATTAGGGTCCGCCCTGCAATGGCAAAGGACATCCATGTCCTTTGCCATGCAAGGACCCTATTGAATCTGTAACGTTTTCTTATTATTAGGGTCCGCACTGCCAGCAAAGGACTCTGTCCTTTGCCATGGCAAGGACCCTATTGAATCTGTAACGTTTTATTCTTTCTTTATTATTATTATTATTATTCCGCCGCCTCTTTGAACCTTAATTTGACCCACTGACCATGCCTCAAAACTCACCAAATTTCACACACTCATCGGAACTGGCGAAAATTGCCATCTAATAAAAAAACCAAACCCCAAAAATGAAAAATGCGCGCTAGCGCCCCCTACGAAAAAAAAAAAACAGACTGCTTGTAACTTCCATTAGGAATGTCGTAAAGACATGGAACGAAAACCTCTATGTAGGTCTGACTTAGACCTAGATTCCCCATCAGAAATGCCTATACCCAAAATCAACAGAAATTTTCCAAAAACTCATTCAAAGCTAAATTTTCGCCAAAAATGCTATTTTTGCCTCTTTGAGCTGCAATTTGACCCCCTTAAAATGCTTCAAAACTCACCAAACTTGGCACACACATCAGGACTGGCAGAAATTGCGATCTAATGAAAAAAAAAAAAAATAAAACTCAAAATTGCGCTCTAGCGCAATTTTTCAATAAAACACAGAAAAAACTGCTTCCAGGAAGAAAACACAGACAAAACTGCTTGTAACTTCCGGTAGGAATGCCGGAAAGACATGAAACAAAAACTTCTAGGTAGGTCTGACTTAGACCTACATTTCGATAATTGACATCCTTCGGCAAAAATCAACAGGAAGTTAAAAATTGCCCCTTCAAAATAAAAGTTTTGTGAAAACCCGTCACCTTTCTTCAAAAGTTATCTCCTCTGAGCCCGTTTGTCGTTTCGGCTTCAAACTCGCACAGGAGAGAGTTTGGACACTTCTGATTAAAAGTATAGATCAAAGTTTTGATTACTGCTCCGGTTTGGATTTTACGCGCCTTCAAAAAACCCCTGCGCAACTTTTCCTAAAAAATGACGTTTTTGCCTCTTTGAGCTGTAATTTGACCCACTTAAAATGCTTCAAAGTGCTAGTTAAAGCCCTGTTATGCAGACCGAAAGCCATTTATCAACAACATCCAGAATCGCCGATCTGTAATTTCACCCCCTTAACATGCTTCAAAACTCACCAAATTT
This sequence comes from Nerophis ophidion, assembly GCF_033978795.1. NCBI lineage: Eukaryota > Metazoa > Chordata > Actinopteri > Syngnathiformes > Syngnathidae > Nerophis > Nerophis ophidion. The sequence goes on along the minus strand of NC_084619.1, from coordinate 52,275,984 downwards.
TACACACATATCAGGACTGGCAAAAACTGCCATCTAATAAAAAACCAAACCCCAAAAATCTAAATTGCGCTTAGCGCCCCCTAGGAAAAAACCCAGACAAAACTGCATGTAACTTCTGTTAGAAATGTCGTAAAGACATGAAATAAAAACCTCTATGTTGGTTTGACTAAGATTGGGACCCGGGACACGGCGGCGGCGGCCAACGGCGGACCCGACCAACGCTGCTTGCAGCTTTAATTATTATTATTATTATTCTTCCGCAGCTTCGAACTCTAATTTGACCCACTGACCATGCTTCAAAACTCACCAAATTTGGCACACACATCGGTAAGGCTTGGCAAAAACACATATTAAGCAACCAAACCCCAAAAATGAAAAATGCGCGCTAGCGCCCCCTACGAAAAAAAAAAAACAGACTGCTTGTAACTTCCGGTAGGAATGTCGTAGAGACATGAAACAAAATCCTCTATGTAGAACTGACCTAGACCTAAATTCCCCATCAGAAACTCCTATACCTAAAATCAACAGAAATTTTGCAAAACCCTTTCAAAGCAAAATTTTCGCCAAAAAACGCTATTTTTGCCTCTTTGAGCTGCAATTTGACCCCCTTAAAATGCTTCAAAACTCACCAAACTTGGAACACACATCAGGACTGGCAGAAATTGTGATCTAATGAAAAAAAAAAAAAAAAAATATCAAAATTGTGCTCTAGCGCAATTTTTCAATAAAACACAGAAAAAACTGCTTCCAGGAAGAAACCACAGACACAACTGCTTGTAACTTCGGGTAGGAATGCCGGAAAGACATGAAACAAAAACTTCTATGTAGGTCTCATTAAGACCTACATTTTAGTAATTGACAGCTAGCAGAAATAATCAACAGGAAGTTGGCAATTACCCCTTCAAAATAAAAGTTTTGTAAAAACCCGTCACCTTTTTCAAATTGAAACTCCTCCCAGTGCGTTTGTCGTTTCGGCTTCAAACTCGCACAGGAGAGAGATTGAACCCTTTTAAAAAAAGTGGTCGGACAAAGTTGTGATAAGTTCTAAGGTTTTGATTTTACGCGCCTTCAAAGAACCCCTGCGCAAAATTTCAAAAAAAATATCATTTTTACCTCTTTGAGCTGTAATTTGACCCCCTTAAAATGCTTCAAAACTCACCAAACTTGGCACACACATCAGGACTGGCAGAAATTGCGATCTAGTGAAGAAACCAAACCCCAAAACTCAAAATTGTGCTCTAGCGCCCCCTAGGAATACAACACAGACAATACCCTAATTTGACCCCCTTAACATGCTTCAAAACTCACCAAAGTTGACACACACGTCGGTACGGTGTCCCTCCCCAACATATTAAGCAACCAAACCCCAAAAATGAAAATTGCGCGCTAGCGCCCCCTAGCAAAAAACAAAAACAAATCGCTTGTAACTTCCGTCAGGAATGTCGTAGAGACATGAAACAAAAACCTCTGTGTAGGTCTGACTAAGACCTAAGTTTCCAATAAAAAATGTCTATAACCAAAATCAACAGAAATCTTGCAAAAACTCATTCAAAGCAAAATTTTCGCAAAAAAATGCTATTTTTGCCTCTTTGAGCTGCAATTTGACCCCCTTAAAATGCTTCAAAACTCACCAAACTTGGCACACACATCAGGAATACAAATACCTCTATGTTGGTCTGACTAAGATCGTGACTCGGGACACGGCGGCGGCGGCGGCGGCCAACGGCGGACCCGACCAACGCTGCTTGCAGCTTTAATTAGGGTCCGCCCTGCAATGGCAAAGGACATCCATGTCCTTTGCCATGCAAGGACCCTATTGAATCTGCTGCGTTTTATTATTATTCTTTCTTTCTTTCTTCCGCACCGTCGCGCCCCAATTTCACCCTCTTAACATATTTCAAAACTCACCAAATTTGACACACACGTCGGTCTTTCATGCCTTCCCAACATATTAGGGAGCCAAATCATAAAAATCAAAATTGCGCAATAGCGCCCCCTAGGAAGAAAAAAAAAAGAGACTGCTTGTAACTTCCGTTAGGAATGTCGTAGAGACATGAAACAAAAACCTCTATGTAGGTCTGACTTCGACCTAAATTTCATAATTGTATATTCTAGGGCAAAAATTTACAGAAATTTTGCAAAAACCCATTCAAAGCAAAATTTTCACAAAAAATGCTATTTTTGCCTCTTTGAGCTGTAATTTGACCCCCTTAGAATGCTTCAAAACTCACCAAACTTGGCACACACATCAGGACTGGCAGAAATTGTGATTTAATGAAAAAAAAAAATCATAAAACTCAAAATTGCGCTCTACAAAATTTTTTGAATGAAACACAGAAAAAACTGTTTCTAGGAAGAAAACACAGACAAAACTGCTTGTAACTTCCGGTAGGAATGTCGGAAAGACATGAAACAAAAACTTCTATGTAGGTCTTACTTAGACCTACATTTTAATAATTGACAGCTAGCAGAAATAATCAACAGGAAGTTGGCAATTACCCCTTCAAAATAAAAGTTTTCGTGAAAACCCGTCACCTTTTTCAAATCGAAACTCCTCCCAGTGCGTTTGTCGTTTCGGCTTCAAACTCGCACAGGAGAGAGATTGAACCCTTTTAAAAAAAGTGGTCGGACAAAATTGTGATAAGTTCTCCGGTTTTGATTTTACGCGCCTTCAAAGACGCCCTGCGCAAAGTTTCCTAAAAAATGTCATTTTTGCCTCTTTGAGCTGTAATTTGACCCCCTTAAAATGCTTCAAAACTCACCAAACTTGGCACACACATCAGGACTGGCAACAATTGCGAGCTGATAAAAAAACCAAACTCCAAAACTCAAAATTGTGCTCTAGCGCCCCCTAGGAATACAACACAGACAAACTGCTCCTAGGAAGAAAACAAAGACAAAACTGCTTGTAACTTCCGGTAGGAATGTCGTAGAGACATGAAACAAAAACCACTATGTAGGTCTGACTTAGACCTACATTTGAATAATTAACATACTTTGGCAAAAATCAACAGGAAGCTAGATATTTTCACTTCAATACAACAACTGCATTACTTTCACAATGCATTAAATAGTGGCAGCAAGGCTTCTCCTGCCGTGGGGCTCGGGGACAGCAACCCAAGGCGCGTTCGCGCCTTCGCACCCTAATTTGACCCCCTTAACATGCTTCAAAACTCACCAAAATTGACACACACATCGGTATGGAGCGGCAGACCAACTTATTAAGCAACCAAAACCCAAAAATGAAAATTGCGCGCTAGCGCCCCCTAGGAAGAGACAAAAAACAGACTGCTTGTAACTTCCGTTAGGAATGTCGTAGAGACATGAAACAAAAACCTCTGTGTAGGTCTGACTAAGACCTACATTTCCAATGAAAAATGTCTATACCCAAAATCAACAGAAATTTTGCAAAAACTAATTCAAAGTAACATTTACGCAAAAAACGCTATTTTTGCCTCTTTGAGCTTTAATTTGACCCCCTTAAAATGCTTCAAAACTCACCAAACTTGGCACACACATCAGGACTGGCAGAAATTGCGATCTAGTGAAAAAACCAAACCTTAAAACTCAAAATTGCGCTCTATTGCAATTTTTGAAAAAAACACAGAAAAACTGCTCCTAGGAAGAGGAAACGGATAAAACTGCCTGTAACTTCTGGTAGGAACGTCGGACAGACATGAAACAAAAACCTCTGTGTAGGTCTCACTTAGACCTACATTTTGATAGGTGGCATCTTTCAGTTAAAATCAACAGGAAGTTGGCAATTACCCCTTCAAAATAAAAGTTTTGTAAAAAGCCGTCACCTTTTTCCAGACAAAACTGCTTGTAACTTCTGTTAGGAATGTCGTAGAGACATGAAACAAAGACCTCTATGTAGGTCTGACTAAGATCGGGACTCGGGACACGGCGGCGGCGGCCAACGGCGGACCCGACCAACGCTGCTTGCAGCTTTAATTATTATTCTTTCTTTCTTCCGCACCGATACTCGCCTATGCGCTGTATTTTGACCCACTGACCATGCCTCAAAGCACACCAAATTTGACACACGCGTCGGTGAGGAGTTTCTTCCCAACATATTAGGGAGCCGAACCAGAAAAATCAAAATTGCGCTCTAGCGCCCCCTAGGAAAAGACAAAAAATGGATTGCTTGTAACTTCCGGTAGGAATGTCGTAGAGACATGAAACAAAATCCTCTATGTAGAACTGACCGAGACCTAAATTCCCCATCAGAAACTCCTATACCTAAAATCAACAGAAATTTTGCAAAACCCTTTCAAAGCAAAATTTTCGCCAAAAATGCTATTTTTGCCTCTTTGAGCTGTAATTTGACCCCCTTAAAATGCTTCAAAACTCACCAAACTTGGCAGACACATCAGGACTGGCAGAAATTGTGATCTAATGAAAAAAAAAATTTCTAAAACTCAAAATTGCGCTCTACAGAATTTTTGGAATGAAACACAGAAAAAACTGCTTCTAGGAAGAAAACACAGACAAAACTGCTTGTAACTTCCGGTAGGAATGTCGGAAAGACATGAAACAAAAACTTCTATGTAGGTCTTACTTAGACCTACATTTTAATAATTGACAGCTAGCAGAAAAAATCAACAGGAAGTTGGCAATTACCCCTTCAAAATAAAAGTTTTCGTGAAAACCCGTCACCTTTTTCAAATCGAAACTCCTCCCAGTGCGTTTGTCGTTTCGGCTTCAAACTCGCACAGGGGAGAGATTGAACCCTTTTAAAAAAAGTGGTCGGACAAAATTGTGATAAGTTTTAAGGGTTTGATTTTACGCGCCTTCAAAGAACCCCTGCGCAAATTTTCGTAAAAAATTTCGTTTTTGCCTCTTTGAGCTGTACTTTGACCCCCTTAAAATGCTTCAAAACACACCAAACTTGGCACACACATCAGGACTGGCAACAATTGCGAGCTAATGAAAAAACCAAACCCCAAAACTCAAAATTGTGCTCTAGCGCCCCCTAGGAATACAACACAGACAAACTGCTCCTAGGAAGAAACAAATACAAAACTGCTTGTAACTTCCGGTAGGAATGTCGTAGAGACATGAAACAAAAACCACTATGTAGGTCTGACTTAGACCTACATTTGAATAATTAACATACTTTGGCAAAAATCAACAGGAAGCTTGATATTTTCACTTCAATACAACAACTGCATTACTTTCACAATGCATTAAATAGTGTCACCAAGGCTTCTCCTGCCGTGGGGCTCGGGGGCAGCAACCCAAGGCGCGCTCGCACTTTCGCACCCTAATTTGACCCCCTTAACATGCTTCAAAACTCACCAAAATTGACACACACATCGGTATGGAGCGGCAGACCAACTTATTAAGCAACCAAATACCAAAAATGAAAATTGCGCGCTAGCGCCACCTAGGAAGAGACAAAAAACAGACTGCTTGTAACTTCCGTTAGGAATGTCGTAGGGACATGAAACAAAAACCTCTATGTAGGTCTGACTTAGACCTACATTTCCGTTAAACACTTCTATACCTAAAATCAACAGGAAGTTGACAAAAACCCCTTCAAAACAAATTTTTTGCAAAAAATGCCTTTTTTGCCTCTTTGAACTGATATTTGACCCCCTTAAAATGCTTCAAAGTGCAAGTTAAAGCTATACAATGCCAAGTGAAAGCCATTTATCAACAACATCCAGAAACGCAGATCTGTAATTTGACCCCCTTAACATGCTTCAAAACTCACCAAATTTTACACACACATCAGGACTGGTGAAAATTGCCATCCAATAAAAAAAGCAAACCCCAAAAATTAAAATTGTGCTCTAGCGCCCCCTAGGAAAATAAACTGATAAAACTGCTTGTAAATTCTGTTAGGAATGTCGTAGAGTGATGAAATAAAAACGTCTATGTAGGTCTGACTAAGATCGGGACTCGGGACACGGCGGCGGCGGCGGCGGCCAACGGCGGACCCGACCAACGCTGCTTGCAGCTTTAATTATTCTTTCTTTCTTCCGCACCGATACTCGCCTATGCGCTGTATTTTGACCCACTGACCATGCCTCAAAACACACCAAATTTGACACACGCGTCGGTGAGGAGTTTCTTCCCAACATATTAGGGAGCCGAACCAGAAAAATCAAAATTGCGCAATAGCGCCCCCTAGGAAAAGACAAAAAATGGATTGCTTGTAACTTCCGGTAGGAATGTCGTAGAGACATGAAACAAAATCCTCTATGTAGACCTGACCTAGACCTAAATTCCCCATTAGAAAGTCCTATACCTAAAATCAACAGAAATTTTGCAAAACCCTTTCAAAGCAAAATTTTCGCAAAAAATGCTATTTTTGCCTCTTTGAGCTGTAATTTGACCCCCTTAAAATGCTTCAAAACTCACCAAACTTGGCACACACATCAGGACTGGCAGAAATTGTGATCTAATGAAAAAAAAAATTTCTAAAACTCAAAATTGCGCTCTACAAAATTTTTGGAATGAAACACAGAAAAAACTGCTTCTAGGAAGAAAACACAGACAAAACTGCTTGTAACTTCCGGTAGGAATGTCGGAAAGACATGAAACAAAAACTTCTATGTAGGTCTTACTTAGACCTACATTTTAATAATTGACAGCTAGCAGAAAAAATCAACAGGAAGTTGGCAATTACCCCTTCAAAATAAAAGTTTTCGTGAAAACCCGTCACCTTTTTCAAATCGAAACTCCTCCCAGTGCGTTTGTCGTTTCGGCTTCAAACTTGCACAGGAGAGAGATTGAACCCTTTTAAAAAAAGTGGTCGGACAAAATTGTGATAAGTTTTCCGGTTTTGATTTTACGCGCGTTCAAAGAACCCCTGCGCAAATTTTCCAAAAAAATGTCATTTTTGCCTATTTGAGCTGTAATTTGACCCCCTTAAAATGCTTCAAAACTCACCAAACTTGGCACACACATCAGGACTGGCAACAATTGCGAGCTGATGAAAAAACCAAACTCCAAAACTCAAAATTGTGCTCTAGCGCCCCCTAGGAATACAACACGGACAAACTGCTCCTAGGAAGAAAACAAAGACAAAACTGCTTGTAACTTCCGGTAGGAATGTCAGAGAGACATGAAACAAAAACCACTATGTAGGTCTGACTTAGACCTACATTTGAATAATTAACATACTTTGGCAAAAATCAACAGGAAGCTAGATATTTTCACTCCAATACAACAACTGCATTACTTTCACAATGCATTAAATAGTGGGACGAAGGCGTCTTAAGCCCTGGGGCTCGGGGGCAGCAACCCAAGGCGCGCTCGCACCTTCGCACCCTAATTTGACCCCCTTAACATGCTTCAAAACTCACCAAATTTGACACACACATCGGTATGGAGCGGCAGACCAACTTATTAGGCAACCAAACCCCAAAAATTAAAATTGCGCGCTAGCGCCCCCTAGTAAGAGACAAAACACAGACTGCTTGTAACTTCCGTTAGGAATGTCGTAGAGACATGAAACAAACACCTCTGTGTAGGTCTGACTTAGACCTACATTTCCAATAAAAAACGTCTATACCCAAAATCAACAGAAATTTTGCAAAAACTCATTCAAAGCCACATTTTCGTAAAAAATGCTATTTTTGGCTCTTTGAGCTGCAATTTGACCCCCTTAAAATGCTTCAAAACTCACCAAACTTGGCACACACATCAGGACTGGCAGAAATTGCGATCTAGTGAAAAAACCAAACCTTAAAACTCAAAATTGCGCTCTATTGCAATTTTTGAAAAAAACACAGAAAAAACTGCTCCTAGGAAGAGGAAACGGATAAAACTGCTTGTAACGTCTGGTAGGAATGTCGGACAGACATGAAACAAAAACCTCTATGTAGGTCTCACTTAGACCTACATTTTGATAGGTGGCATCTTTCAGTTAAAATCAACAGGAAGTTGGCAATTACCCCTTCAAAATAAAAGTTTTGTAAAAAGCCGTCACCTTTTTCCAGACAAAACTGCTTGTAACTTCTGTTAGGAATGTCGTAGAGACATGAAACAAAGACCTCTATGTTGGTCTGACTAAGATCAGGACTCGGGACACGGCGGCGGCGGCGGCCAACGGCGGACCCGACCAACGCTGCTTGCAGCTTTAATTTTCATTGTTTTTTATACTTTATACCCTTTTTTTCCAAAATGGAATATTTGATATAAATTAATTGGAGCCTTAAATAAGCAAATAATTGCTTTTAAAGGCCTACTGAAATGAGATTTTCTTATGTAAACGGGGATAGCAGGTCAATTCTATGTGTCATACTTGATCATTTTGCGATATTGCCATATTTTTGCTGAAAGGATTTAGTAGAGAACATCCTCGATAAAGTTCGCAACTTTTGCTTTCTAACAGAAAAGCCCTGCCCCTACCGGAAGTCGCAGACGATGTTGATGGCTCCCCACATCTTCACATTGTTTTTAATGGGAGCCTCCAACAAAAACAGCTATTCGGACCGAGAAAACGACAATTTCCCCATTAATTTGAGGGAGGATGAAAGATTCGTGTTTGAGGATATTGATAGCGACGGACTAGAAATTAAAAAAACGCGATTACATTGGGACGGATTCAGATGTTTTTAGACACATTTACTAGGATAATTCTGGGAAATCCCTTATCTTTCTATTGTGTTGCTAGTGTTTTAGTGAGTTTAACAGTACCTGATAGTCGGAGGTGTGTGTCCACGGGTGTGTTGATGCGCAGTGTCTCAGGGAAGTCGACGGCAGCTTTATGGACGGCGCAAGCTCAGCAAATCTCCGGTAAGAAGCGACTTTTTACCACAATTTTCTCACCGAAACCTGCTGGTTGACATTCGGTCGGGATCCATGTTCGCTGTGATCAATCAATCAATCAATGTTTACTTATATAGCCCTAAATCACTAGTGTCTCAAAGGGCTGCACAAACCACTACGACATCCTCGGTAGGCCCACATAAGGGCAAGGAAAACTCACACCCAGTGGGACATTGGTGACAATAATGACCCAGTGGGACGTCGGTGACAATGATGACTATGAGAACCTTGGAGAGGAGGAAAGCAATGGATGTCGAGCGGGTCTAACATGATACTGTGAAAGTTCAATCCATAATGGATCCAACACAGTCGCGAGAGTGCTAAGTCTGACATACCAATTCGTGTTTTGATACGTTCTAATAAAATATTATGATCGACGGTATCGAAAGCAGCGCTAAGATCGAGGGGCAGCAACATAGATGACGCATCAGAATCCATCGTTAGCAATAGATCATTAGTCATTTTTGCGAGGGCTGTCTCCGTGGAGTGATTTGCCCTGAAACCGGATTGAAAGGTTTCACATAGATTGTTAGACGCTAAGTGTTCATTTAACTGCTCCGCAACAATTTTTTCAAGGATTTTTGAAATAAAGGGAAGGTGAGACACCGGTCGGTAATTTACCATGAGGTCAGGATCGAGGTTAGGTCTTTTAAGAAGAGGATGAATAACCGCTTTTTTGAATGCTAGGGGAACAGTGCCCGAGGAGAGTGATAAGTTTATAATATTTAGCACTGATGGACCTAATAATACAAAGAGCTCCTTGATCAGTTTCCCAGGAAGAGGGTCAAGTAAACATGTTGTCTGTTTTATTCCATTTACACGTTGTAACAATTCCTCTAATGTTATTTCCTCAAAACGAGAGAAACTATTTTGGAGGGCAGTATCCGCCGTATTTACAATCGTGTCAGTGTTAATAGAACCCCGTTGTAGCTGGGACACATTGTCTTTAATCTCCTTTCTAATGACTTCAATTTTCTTACTAAAGAATTGCATAAAGTCATCAGCTGAGTGGGTTGAGCTACTGGAAGGAGTCCCTTGTTGGGTTAGCGATGCTACCGTACTAAACAAAAATTTAGGATCGTTTTTATTACGGTGGATGAGATTTGAGTAATATTTAGCTTTAGCTAAGGTAAGCATGCGTTTATAAGTTATTAAACCATCACTCCATGCTTGATGGTGCACCTCAAGTTTAGTCGTGCGCCATTTGCGTTCCAGCTTTCTACATAATAATTTCTGACCTCTAGTTTCTTCTGTAAACCACGGGGTGCGCTTTTTTGGAGCCTTTTTCAACTTTAGCGGTGCTATGTTATCAATGGTTTCGCGCAGGGCGTCGTTAAAGTTGTTAGTGAGGTTATCAATAGAGCCCACATACTTTGGGAATGGTGCCATTACCGAGGGCAGTAGGTCAGCAAGCGTTGTCGTTGTGGCTGTATTAATGTTGCGGCTGCTATAGCAGTTATTATTATTATTAGTTTGACGAACATGCGTCTGAACCTCGAATTTTATAAGGTAATGATCGGACAATACTTTAGTATACGGGAGTATCGTAACTTTGGAAACGGTGATGCCCCTGACAAGCACTAGGTCTATCGTATTACCGTTGCGATGCGTGGGTTCATTTATTATTTGTGTGAGACCACAGCTATCAATTACAGTCTGGAGCGCTACGCACGGTGGGTCCGATGGGGTATTCATATGGATATTAAAGTCCGCCATTATGATTATATTATCGGCTAGATCCATAGTAAAGTTTCACCTCCGTGAATTTTTAAACAAGGAATCACCGTGTGTTTGTGTGGCTAAAGGCTAAAGCTTCTCAACTCCATCTTTCTACTTTGACTTCTCCAATATTAATTGAACAAATTGCAAAAGATTCAGCAACACAGATCTCCAAAATACTGTGTAATTAAGCCGTTAAAGCAGACGACTTTTAGCTGTTTGGCATGTGTTGCAATGTTAATATTTCATCATTGATATATAAACTATCAGACTGCGTGGTGGGTGGTAGTGGGTTTCAGAAGGCCTTTAAATCCATATTATTTTGTGAACAATGACGGCTTGAAAAAAAAAATCAGCCTTAAGGTCTTGGGGATCAAAAAGGCCCTCACACATAAACGTGTTATAAAATAAGTCCATCCATCCATCCATCCATCCATCCATCCATCCATCCATCCATCCATCCATCCATCCATCCATCCATTTCTTACTACTTGTCCCTTTCGAAGTCCCGGGGGTCGCTGGAGCCTATATCAGCTACATTCAAGCGCTAGGCAACGTACACCCTGGACAAGTCGCCACCTCATCGCAGTATAAAATAAGTCTTATATCAAAATATATTATTTTTACATTCAACATTTAAATCTCTGGATCAACTTCAGATTAAGCAGTTAAAAGTTGTATTTAGATTTTTTTTTTTAGCATGGCAACTTTGTGTTATTAGTGTCAACATTGCACGTTTTTTTCTGTTACATTTCAACCATCTTCTATCTTCATCTTCTTCTTCCGCTTATCCGAGGTTGGGTCGCGGGGGCAGCAGCCTAAGCAGGGAAGCCCAGACTTCCCTCTCCCCAGCTTCTTCGTCTAGCTCTTCCCGGGGGATCCCGAGGCGTTCCTAGGCCAGCCGGGAGACATATATATATACATATATATATATATATATATATATATATATATATATATATATATATATATATTAAGGTTTATTTGAAATAGGGACAGATACAAAAAACATAGACATCTGACATAGTTGTCCAATGTATGCATCATAGTGTAGCCAAAGCTAATTTACAAGACTTGCCCCCAACAACAACAGCAACAACACAGATCCAACATCATTAAAACAGGAAAATAAAAATAATGAGGCAAAAATGAGTCGATAAAAAGGATAATAGAAATAATACAGACAAAGTGCAAACTAGATAAAAGCCAATAATAATAATAACAACACAAAGTGCAGACTAGATAAAAAACAATTAGTAAAAATTAGTAAAAACTAAACATGAGAACACGGTTGCTGCTCAACTAGCCATCATTTTGTTTGTTTTTTGAAAGTGACAAGTGCAGATATACTTTTCAAAGTGTCATGTAAAGAGTTCCATAGTTGTGGTCCTTTTATTGAAAAGGCAGTCCGGGCAAAAGATGTTCTACGGAATGGAACGAAACAGTTGCCTTTTGACATTGCTCTGGTGGTAGATCTGGTACCACTTTGCAGTCTTGTAATTGCCTTGCAGAGCAATTGGGGAGCATAGTTATCCAAGCATTTAGAAACCAGTTTGACCGCATGTAACAAAATAAAATTAGTAAAACTTAAAATATTGTATTTGGTTAAAATGTGGCAATGATGATATCGTATACTCTTCTTGTCTACGATTTTCAAGGCGCGGTTATAAAGACACTCAATGTTCTTGACTGATGACTGGTGTGCCTGGGACCATGTAGTTAAGCCATAAGATATGTGTGAAAGAATCATTGAATTCATAAAAGTAAAAGCACAGCTGAGAGTTAAGCAGTTTCTTACAATCTTAAAACAGCCTAGGTTGGCCTTCAGGGTTTTACACATTTTCTTAATGTGACTTTTAAAATTCAGCTGATAGTCTATGATTATGCCCAAATATTTGACTTCAGGTACTTGTTCAATGACTTCATCATTAATTTTTATATTCAGGTTTGTTTGAGGTTGCTTTTTTATGGAGAAGCAGACAGTTAGTTGTTTTAGTGTTCAGGGTTAAACAGGATGATGCCAGCCAAGATGCTATTTTGTCTAATTTAGCATTTAGCTTTTCAGCAACTAGAGTACGACTGTGTCATTCATCCGCATACATCTGTAAATCTATATCTGTGCATACATCTGGTAGGTCATTGATGTAGAGACTGAATAGTATCGGTCCCAAGACACTACCCTGAGGTATCTCTGTTTCAATTTTGTGGAAGGAAGATCTCACATTATTAATAGTGACCGGAGGTGGGTAGAGTAGCCAGAAATTGTACTCAAGTAAGAGTACTGTTACTTTAGAGATTTATTACTCAAGTAAAAGTAAGGAGTAGTCACCCAAATATTTACTTGAGTAAAAGTAAAAAGTATGTTGTGAAAAAACTACTCAAGTACTGAGTAACTGATGAGTAACCTGTTTGTTTAATGATTACGGCAACAAATAATGCACAAAAACATAAAAATAGCAACAAGCAAATTCAGAGCCAGGAATATCTCTTAAGCAACTATAGGCTCAGTAGGCATTGATTGATTGATTGATTGATTGATTGATTGAAACTTTTAATAGTACATTGCACAGTACAGTACATATTCCGTACAATTGACCACTAAATGGTAACACCCCAATAAGATCTTTAAAGTTAATCAATTACTTAATAAATGACCAAGTCGAGGTGTTCTACCTCATATATACTGTACATAAACATACACACACATATCATATACATACACACACATATCATATATATATATATCCATCCATCCATCCATCCATCCATCATCTTCCGCTTATCCGAGGTCGGGTCGCGGGGGCAACAGCCTAAGCAGGGAAACCCAGACTTCCCTCTCCCCAGCCACTTCGTCTAGCTCTTCCCGGGGGATCCCGAGGCGTTCCCAGGCCAGCCGGGAGACATAGTCTTCCCAACGTGTCCTGGGTCTTCCCCGTGGCCTCCTACCGGTTGGACGTGCCCTAAACACCTCCCTAGGGAGGCGTTCGGGTGGCATCCTGACCAGATGCCCGAACCACCTCATCTGGCTCCTCTCGATGTGAAGGAGCAGCGGCTTTACTTTGAGTCCCTCCCGGATGGCAGAGCTTCTCACCCTATCTCTAAGGGAGAGACCCGCCACACAGCGGAGGAAACTCATTTCGGCCGCTTGTACCCGTGATCTTATCCTTTCGGTCATGACCCAAAGCTCATGACCATAGGTGAGGATGGGAACGTAGATCGACCGGTAAATTGAGAGCTTTGCCTTCCGGCTCAGCTCCTTCTTCACCACAACGGATCGGTACAACGTCCGCATTACTGAAGACGCCGCACCGATCCGCCTGTCGATCTCACGATCCACTCTTCCCTCACTCGTGAACAAGACTCCTAGGTACTTGAACTCCTCCACTTGGGGCAGGGTCTCCTCCCCAACCCGGAGATGGCACTCCACCCTTTTCCGGGCGAGAACCATGGACTCGGACTTGGAGGTGCTGATTCTCATTCCGGTCGCTTCACACTCGGCTGCGAACCGATCCAGCGAGAGCTGAAGATCCCGGTCAGATGAAGCCATCAGGACCACATCATCTGCAAAAAGCAGAGACCTAATCCTGCGGTTACCAAACCGGAACCCCTCAACGCCTTGACTGCGCCTAGAAATTCTGTCCATAAAAGTTATGAACAGAATCGGTGACAAAGGACAGCCTTGGCGGAGTCCAACCCTCACTGGAAATGTGTTCGACTTACTGCCGGCAATGCGGACCAAGCTCTGGCACTGATCGTACAGGGAACGGACCGCCACAATAAGACAGTCCGATACCCCATACTCTCTGAGCACTCCCCACAGGACTTCCCGAGGGACACGGTCGAATGCCTTCTCCAAGTCCACAAAGCACATATAGACTGGTTGGGCAAACTCCCATGCACCCTCAAGAACCCTGCCGAGAGTATAGAGCTGGTCCACAGTTCCACGACCAGGACGAAAACCACACTGTTCCTCCTGAATCCGAGGTTCGACTATCCGACGTAGCCTCCTCTCCAGTACACCTGAATAAACCTTACCGGGAAGGCTGAGGAGTGTGATCCCACGATAGTTGGAACACACCCTCCGGTCCCCCTTCTTAAAGAGAGGAACCACCACCCCGGTCTGCCAATCCAGAGGTACCGCCCCCGATGTCCACGCGATGCTGCAAAGTCTTGTCAACCAAGACAGCCCCACAGCATCCAGAGCCTTAAGGAACTCCGGGCGGATCTCATCCACCCCTGGGGCCTTGCCACCGAGGAGCTTTTTAACTACCTCAGCGACCTCAGCCCCAGAAATAGGAGAGTCCACCACTGATTCCCCAGGCACTGCTTCCTCATAGGAAGACGTGTTGGTGGGATTGAGGAGGTCTTTGAAGTATTCCTTCCACCTATCCACAACATCCGCAGTCGAGGTCAGCAGAACACCATCCGCACCATACACAGTGTTGATAGTGCACTGCTTCCCCTTCCTGAGGCGGCGGACGGTGGTCCAGAATCGCTTCGAAGCCGTCCGGAAGTCGTTTTCCATGGCTTCCCCGAACTCTTCCCATGTCCGAGTTTTTGCCATCGCGACCGCTGAAGCTGCACACCGCTTGGCCTGTCGGTACCTGTCCACTGCCTCCGGAGTCCTATGAGCCAAAAGGACCCGATAGGACTCCTTCTTCAGCTTGACGGCATCCCTCACCGCTAGTGTCCACCAAGGGGTTTTAGGATTGCCGCCCCGACAGGCACCAACTACCTTGCGGCCACAGCTCCGATCTGCCGCCTCGACAATAGAGGTGCGGAACATGGTCCACTCGGACTCAATGTCCAGCACCTCCCTCGTGACATGTTCAAAGTTCTTCCGGAGGTGGGAATTGAAACTTTGTCTGACAGGAGACTCTGCCAGACGTTCCCAGCAGACCCTCACAATGCGTTTGGGCCTCCCAGGTCTGTCCGGCATCCTCCCCCACCATCGCAGCCAACTCACCACCAGGTGGTGATCGGTAGAAAGCTCCGCCCCTCTCTTCACCCGAGTGTCCAAAACATGAGGCCGCAAATCCGATGACACAACTACAAAGTCGATCATGGAACTGCGGCCTAGGGTGTCCTGGTGCCAAGTGCACATATGGACACCCTTATGTTTGAACATGGTGTTTGTTATCGACAAACTGTGACGAGCACAAAAGTCCAATAACAAAACACCACTCGGGTTCAGATCCGGGCGGCCATTCTTCCCAATCACGCCTCTCCAGGTTTCACTGTCGTTGCCAACGTGAGCGTTGAAGTCTCCCAGTAGGACAAGGGAATCACCCGGGGGAGCACTTTCCAGTACTCCCTCGAGTGTTCCCAAAAAGGGTGGGTACTCTGAACTGCCGTTTGGTGCATAAGCACAAACAACAGTCAAGACCCGTCCCCCCACCCGAAGGCGGAGGGAGGCTACCCTTTCGTCCACCGGGTTGAACTCCAACGTACAGGCTTTGAGCCGGGGGGAAACAAGAATTGCCACCCCAGCCCGTCGCCTCTCACTGCCGGCAACGCCAGAGTGGAAGAGGGTCCAATCCCTCTCGAGAGAAGTGGTTCCAGAGCCCTTGCTGTGCGTCGAAGTGAGTCCGACTATATCCAGCCGGAATTTCTCGACTTCGCGCACTAGCTCAGGCTCTTTCCCCCCCAGTGACGTGACGTTCCACGTCCCAAGAGCTAGCTTCTGTAGCCGAGGAGCGGACCGCCAAGTGCCCTGCCTTCGGCTGCCGCCCAGCTCACAATGCACCCGACCTCTATGGCCCCTGCTATGGGTGGTGAGCCCATTGGAGGGGGGGACCCACGTTGCCTCTTCGGGCTGTGCCCGGCCGGGCCCCATGGGAACAGGCCCGGCCACCAGGCGCTCGCCATCGTGCCCCACCTCCGGGCCTGGCTCCAGAGGGGGGCCCCGGTGACCCGCGTCCGGGCGAGGGAAATCTGGGTCCATGGTTTTTCATCTTCATAAAGGTCTTCGAGCTGCTCTTTGTCTGATCCCTCACCTAGAACCTGTTTGCCTTGGGAGACCCTGCCAGGGGGCTTTATGCCCCCGGACAACATAGCTCCTAGGATCATTGGGACACGCAAACTCCTCTACCACGATAAGGTTGCAGCTCAGAGAGGAGTATATATATATATATATATATATATATATATATATATATATATATATATATATATATATATATATATATATATATATATATATATATATATATATATATATATATATATGTATATATATATATATATATATATATATATATATATATATATATATATATATATATATATATATATATATATGTATATATATATATATATATATATATATATATATATATATATATATATATATTATACATACATACATACATACATTTATATATACAGTATATAATTTATATTATTTTGCCGTTTTTTTTCACATGGTAAAGGTGTTTTAATGAACATACATGCATGTTTAACATATAAATTCCTATCTTTCATGAAGACAAGAATATAAGTTGGTGTATTACCTGATTCTGATGACTTGCATTGATTGGAATCAGACAGTATAGTGCTGATAACGTCCACGTTTTCAAATGGAGGAGAAAAAAAAGTTCCTCCTTTCTGTCTAATACCACATAAAAGTCGTTGGTTTTTGGCATCTTATTTGTCCAACTTCCATATTCATTTTTATACACTTTACAAGAAATACAATGGCGGCAAACTCCGTAGTTTGCTAGCTTGTATGCTCTGGCTTTCGGAGACTCTTATTTTGTTAGCGCAGGCGAAATGGAGCGGCACTTTTATTGTGAAAACAGGAACTGTGCGATCAGTCTTTAGGCTTTTGACGGGACGTACGGTTGAAATAAAAAGTGTCTTTTTTCCTTTACACTTTTGATTGATTGATTGAAACTTTTATTAGTAGATTGCACAGTACAGTACATATTCTGCACAATTGACCACTAAATGGTAACACCCCAATAAGTTTTTCAACTTGCTTAAGTTGGGTTTTACGTGTGACGGTCATGTGACCGCCTGGCTCTGTTTGATTGGTTAAACGTCACCAGTGACTGCATGTGATTGGTGAAATGCAGGCATGCGTGGATCCTATTTTGAAAAACCAAAACAAACATTAATAGATGGATAAAAAAAAAGTAGCGAGTAGCGAGCTGAATGTAGATAAAGGGAGCTGGGTAAAAGTAGCGTTTCTTCTCTATAAATATACTCAAGTAAAAGTAAAAGTATGTTGCATAAAAACTACTCTTACAAGTACAATTTATCCCAAAAGTTACTCAAGTAGATGTAACGGAGTAAATGTAGCGCGGTACTACCCACCTCTGATGGTGACACATTTTTCACGGCCCTTTAGATATGACTCAAACCAGGACAATGACTGTTTGGATAAGTTAGTTTGCCATTAAAAAATGTTTTTCTATGTGCGGACACACACACACACACACACACACACACACACACACACACACACACACACACACACACACACACACACACACACACACACACACACAAAGCGTAAAAAGTGTAAAACCCGGCAGTAGCTGTGTAATATTACCTTCCTGCAGGCGAAATGTAAAGAGCGAGCAGAAGTGACAAGACGAGCGCTGATTGATGGACTCGACCTTTCCCCCCCGCCCCCCTTTTGCGTTCTAGTGAATATCTCAGACACAATTCCTATACTTTATCTTTTATAAAATGAATTTAAAAAAAGCCGTGGCGCAGCAGGCAGGAAGACTGTGTGCACTTTACAAAATAGAAGCGGTTTACCGCGTGTCGTTTGACTGACGTGTTGGCATTAAAACAGCGTTGCCTTGAAACGAGCGCCTTGACTGCTATCTTCATCTTTATTGTAGAGTATATTTACATATTGAGCATGCCACAGGAAAAGTTGATAATTTTGCAATTCAATCAGAATCATTCCAACATGGATAATGAAGCATTTTTAAATATATTTTTACAGTAATTATAGTGGAACCTGTTTGTCGAACATGGTTTGGGAATAGAAAAGTTTGTATAGTGAAATAGAGTTCCTTATAATAAACTATGTAAATATGAACAACGGGTTGCGGCCTCGACAAAAGTTCACATTTTCAATTGTGCACTTTGTACACATTATAAAGTGCTATACAGTTGTCAATGCGTGGACTATAGTGCGGTTTGTTTTCCCGTGGTGCAAAGCGATTGGAACGAGCATGGCGTGAAGGTACTGACATCTTTTATTATTAACTCAGAAAACAGGAACAAACAAAAGGCGCTCCTTTCAGCAAAGGTTCAAAACCTAACTCTGAAAACAAAAACCCGCAGAATGGCAGAACTATGGACAACAACAAAAAAAAAACTCTTACTCTGACGTGAAAAGCATGAATCTGTGGCAAGAAGTGAGTAATCAGGTATCAAGGGTTTGTAGTGGGTGATGTCCCCAGGCTGACTGCCTGGCAACTGCAGGCTTAAATAGTGCTGTGATTATTGACAGGTGCATGAGTTCAAACAAGTGAGCCAGGTGAAACTAATGGTTGTCGTGGAAACTAAAACAAACCAGGGTGCGCAAAGACAGGAACTAATGGAGTCAAAACAAAACAGAACATAATTAAACAGAACATGATCACAAAAACATAACAACAGTACAAAAAAAACATAACAAGGGATCAACTTTCTGCTTAATGTCAAAACAACAAGAAGAAGCTGCTGTATGCTGTGTTCTGCCAACACATGCACAAATCACTACGGTACCTTCTAGTGTTGTCCCGATACCAATAATTTGGTACCGTAACGGTAGGACCGGTACTTTTAAGAGGTGGTATAATACCGAATTTGATTCATTCGTATTGCGGCACTATAATAATACCAGTGTACCGTACAACCCTAGTGCAGTCTCACAAACAAAAGCACTTCAATTTCAACAGCCATAATCAAATCATCCATCCATCCATCCATCCATTTCCTACCGCTTATTCCCTTCCGGGGTCGCGGGGGGCGCTGGCGCCTATCTCAGCTGCAATCGGGTGGAAGGCGGGGTACACCCTGGACAAGTCGCCACCTCATCGCAGGGCCAACACAGATAGACAGACAACATTCACACTCACATTCACACACTAGGGCCAATTTAGTGTTGCCAATCAACCTATCCCCAGGTGCATGTCTTTGGAAGTGGGAGGAAGCCGGAGTACCCGGAGGGAACCCACGCATTCACGGGGAGAACATGCAAACTCCACACAGAAAGATCCCGAGCCTGGATTTGAACCCAGGACTGCAGGACCTTCGTATTGTGAGTGAAGCAAATCAAACTTTATTTATATTGCACTTTACATGCACAGGCAAGTGGCAAACACAAAAATGTTGTACAAAACAAAACAAAAAAATAACAATAATCGAAGAAGAAAAGAAAACATACACACACTTTTACACACGCATACAGCACTATTGTTAAAAACAAAGCAAAAACAAAGCACTGAGGATTTGAGGTAAAACGCCACTTTTGAGGCAAATAAATGTTAAATAAATTATATTTATATATGTTTGTAGTATAAAACATGAAAAAATATATGTAAAAAAATAAAATATAAAGAATATAAACCTTACCTCAATAAGTTAATAAAAACATAACATTCAAAGAATAATAGAAGAAACAGTAATGATTAATATAAAAACGACACAATAAATTAATACAAAAAGAGATGGTTGTCATGATCTGTGGTTTAGATCATGTTTTTTTTTGTTTGTTTGTTTTGGACTCTTTGAGTTCCTGTTTGCGGACCCTTGTTTGTTTAGTTACCATGTGTTCGAGACACACACCTGCTCTAATTAAGAGACTATTATTTAAGCCTGTCTTCGCCAGTTAGTCGGCCTGGCGACATTGCTCTTTTTATGCTCGTTTCATGCCATTGCTTCATTCATGCCGCAGTAAGTTTTGGTTGTTCGATGCCATAGTTTGTTTAGTTGTTTTCTATGCCTATAATTCAGTCTAAGTGTTAGCGAATGTTTCCTGCATTGAGTTTTATGTTCCTTTGCCCCTTAGCCAATCGGCACGTTTTCCTTTTGTTTTAGTTCCTGTCTTTTGTCCTGTGTGGTTAAAGTAATAATAAATATGTTCCTACCTGCTACCTTTGTCTGGAAAAGTCAGTTTGCATCCCGGTAGAACGAATTTCGCAGTAAGTTGCGAAATCCCCAATGGTATGACAATGGTAAGTGAAAAGCCTGATTAAAAAGGTGTGTCTTTTGCCTTTACAAAAAAATAATTTGAGCACTCTCTGCAGTCCTAAGGTTCTCTGGCAAGCTGTTCCACAGGTGGGTCTTTGATCTGGTAGTTGGTAAAGCGAAAAGGCCAGTTCGAGAGGACTTCAGGATCCGCAAGGGTTGATACAGTAAAAGCAGGCCATTCAGACATTTACAAACTAATAATAGAACTTTAAAATCTATAAAGCTAAATAATAATCATTTAGCAAATGTAGCACAACGCACACACATTAACAACGGCAGAGAACTGACGAGGAAAGAGCAGACGGAGGGAGGGAAAGGGAATGGGGCGGTGTAGCGTCCCAGATGAGTTAGTGCTGCAAGGGATTTGTTCTGTTGTATTCATGTTGTGTTACGTGCGGATGTTCTTCCGAAATGTGTTTGTCCTTCTAGTTTGGTGTGGGTTAACAGTGTGGCGCATATTTGTCACAGTGTTAAAGTTGTTTATACGGCCACACTCAGTGTGACCTGTATGCCTGTTGACCAAGTATGCCTTGATTGACAATCAATCCACTACCTCTCTCTCTCTTGCTCTCAGTCTCTGCCCCTCCCTCACAAATGCTGCTGAATGTGCACACCTTCACAATTTGTTTTGTTTTTAACCCCTTCTTAACTCGGACGTACATTGAAAATACACGCAATCCTGACTCAAAATGCCGGACATTTGAGGCATTTAAAAACCCAACCCGGACAGCCCGGACAGTCCCGGAAAAGAGGACATGTTTGGGGAAAAGAGGACGTATGGTCAGTCTTCATATCCCCCCCAAAAAACGGCTTCATTGCAAATCATGGGCCGGTAGCAAATTTTGAGTAATGAGATATTGCCCTAAAAACTTTTGCCAATGAACAATATTATTGCCATTATTTTCATGGGACCAAATTAACCACTGATGCAATTATAATACCTAGTACTAATGCATGTACAAACCCCGTTTCCATATGAGTTGGGAAATTGTGTTAGATGTAAATATAAACAAAGTACAATGATTTGCAAATCCTTTCCAACCCATTTTAAATTGAATGCACTACAAAGACAAGATATTTGATGTTCAAACTCATAAACTTTATTCTTTTTTTGCAAATAATAATTAACTTAGAATTTCATGAATGCAACACGTGACAAAGTAGTTGAGAAAGGGAATGTTCACCACTGTGTTACATCACCTTTTCTTTTAACAACACTCAATAAACATTTGGGAACTGAGTAAACTAATTCTTGAAACTTTAAAAGTGGAATTATTTCCCATTTTTGTTTTATGTAGAGCTTCAGTCGTTCAACAGTCCGGAGTCTCCGCTGTTGTATTTTATGCTTCATAATGAGCCACACATTTTCGATGAGAGACAGGTCTGGACTGCAAGCGGGCCAGTAATGTACCCGCACTCTTTTTTTACGAAGCCACGCTGTTGTAACACTTGTCTTGCTGAAATAAGCAGGGGCGTCCATGATAACGTTGCTTGGATGCGACATACTGTATGTTGCTCCAAAACCTGTATGGACCTTTCAGCATTAATGGTGCCTTCACAGATGTGTAAGTTACCCATGCCTTGGGCACTAATACACCCAGATGCTGGCTTTTGAACTTTGCGTCTATAACAATCCGAATGGTTATTTTCCATGTCCTCTGTTTCCAAAAATAATTTAAAATGTGGACTCGTCAGACCACAAAACACCTTTCCACTTTGCATCAGTCCATCTTAGGTGAGCTCGGGCCCAGCCAACTCGGCGTTTCAGGATATTGTTGACAAATGGGTTAATTTTTCATAGTAGAGTTTTAAGTTGCACTTACAGATGTAGCGACCAACTGTAGTTACTGACAGTGGTTTTATGAAGTGTTCCTGAGCCCATGTGATGATATCCTTTACACACTGATGTCGGTTTTTGATGCAGTACCGCCTGAGGGATCAAAAGTCCGTAATATCATCGCTTACTTGCAGTGATTTTTCCAGATTCTCTGAATGTTTTGATGATTTTATGGACCGTAGATGGTAAAATCCCTAAATTCCTTGCAATAGCTCGTTGAGAAATAATGTTCTAAAACGGTTTGACAATTTGCTTACAAAGTGGTAAGCATCCTTGTTTGTGAATTACTTAGCATTTGTTGGAAGCTGCTTTTATACCCGATCATGGCACCCACCTGTTCCCAATTAGCCTGCACACCTGTGGGATGTTCCATATAAGTGTTAAAAGAGCGTTCCTCAACTTTATCAGTTTGTATTGCCACCTTTCCCAACTTCTTCGTCACGTGTTGCTGGCATCAAATTCTAAAGTTAATGATTATTTCCCCCCCAAAAAATGTTTATCAGTTTGAACATCAAATATGTTGTCTTTGTCGCATATTCAACTGAATATGGGTTGAAAATGATTTGCAAATCATTGTATTCCGTTTATATTTACATCTAACACAATTTCCCAACTCATATGGAAACGGGGTTTGTATATCGTTTCAAATGCAATATACTTGTATTTCTTGTGTATTTTAACATTGTAAATGAAATGAAAACGTTTAAATCTCCAAGTTGATACAAACAAATAAAAAATAATAAAATATACTTGGTTAGCAAAAGTTTGCACTTAAACAAAATATGTTAAGGAGGGCAAAAATACGTTAAGGAGGGGATGAGGGAGTGATATATATATATATATACATATATATATATATAGATGTGTACATCTATATATATATGCGTGTGTGTGTATATATATAGATGTATATATATATATATATATGTGTGTGTATATATATTTATATATATATATATATATATATATATATATATGTATAGATATATATATTCTCTTAATTGAATGTGTTTTTTTTATTTGTATGACTATTTACATTATAGATTGTCACTGAAGGCATCACTACTATGAATAAACACATGGGGATTTATGTACTTTACAAAAAAAGGTGAAATAACTGAAAACATGTTTTATAATCTAGTTTCTTCAAATTACCCAACCTTTGCTCTGATTACTGCTTTGCACACTCTTGGCATTCTCTCGATGAGCTTCAAGCACACCTGTGAAGTGAAAACCATTTCAGGTGACTACCTTTTGAAGCCCATCGAGAAAATGCCAAGTGTGCGCGACAAAGTAATCAGGGCAAAGGGTGGTTATTTTGAAGAAACTAAAATAAAAAACATGTCTTCATTTTTTCAAATTGTTTTGTTACGTACATAACTGATGCCTTCAGTGACAATTTACAATGTAAATAGTCATGAAAATAAAGAAAACACATTGAATGAGAAGGTGATGTGTATATATATATATATATATATATATATATATATATATATATATATATATATATATATATATATATATATTACAGGATAAGATATTGCACGCATAGAGCTAAAGAAAGACAAATCGCGGGCACGAAAAGTTGCGTACAAAGTGATTGCGTGAGTGGAAAATGAGTCCACACGTACGCAAAATTAGTAATCACGCACAAAGTGTGATCTTTTTTACACCCAAAAATTTTGGCACTGTTCTGACGCCTTACCCTCGCCTACTTTCTCAGTCATTTGTTCGTAAGTGTGCCACTTTGCACATACCCACCAAAAGTGCTAAATATCGACGCACAGACAGTGTCTGCAAAGACGTTCAGTCTTGATAAATCACATTGCGGGTGTAAATTATCGCATATACATCTCCTCCTCTCAGTGATGTAAATGTTCTGATAATGTCAATAAATGCTAACTCGCGTTTCAGTCCATGATGGCGCATTTTACTACAGAGCTGTGATTCTTTGGGCTAGGATTGGATTCTTGGGGGTAACGATTCAATTCAGAATTTATTCTAGATTTAAAACGATTGCTAAAAACACAGCACTCTGTTGTGTAGAAGCTCCATGACTAGTAGTTGTGCTGTAGGTTGCTGAAAACAGTAGAACCCTTGGTCATATAGAGGATCTCTTACTAGTGTTTTTGCCAAAGGTCCTAAAAACGCAAAGTGCTTTGTAATAGAGGATCTTTGACTAACATTTTTTAGGTCTTTAAAATCACAGAGGACGCCTGTTACACAGAGGATCTTTGACTAGTAATTGTAGTAGGTCCTAAAAACGCAGCACGCTCTGTCTTATACAGGACCTTTGACTAGTGTTTTTTAGATTGTTAAAATCACACAGGGCTCCTTTCATGGAGATAATCTTTGACTAGCATATTTACAGTAGGTTATCTTAAAACAGTAGAACCCTTGGTCTTATAGAAGATCTTCGGCTAGTGTTTTTGCCAGAGGTTCGAAAAACGCAGAGCACGCCGCCATATAGAAGATCTTTGACTTGTGTTCTTAAGATCCTTAATATCACACAGGGCTCCTGTCATATGGGGGATCTTTGACTAGGGTTTTTTTACATTCTTAAAATCCCACAGGGCTCTTTTAAGAATCTTCGACTAGTTTTTTTGCAGTAGGTCTCTGAAAACAATAGAACCCTTGGTCGTATAGAGGATCTTCGGCTAGTGTTTTTGCCAGAGGTCCTAAAAACGCAGAGCGCTCTGTTATATAGAAGATCTTTGATTAGTGTTCTTAAGATCCTTATAATCACACAGGGCTCCTGTCATTTAGAGGATCTTTGACTAGTGTTCTTTAGATCCTTAAAACCACACAGCACTCCTTTCATGGAGAGAATCTTTGACTAGTGTTTTTGCAGTAGGTCTCTGAAAACAGTACAATCCTTGGTCTAATAGAAGATCTTTGACTCATGATCTTAAGACCCTTAAAATCAGACAGGGCTCCGGTCATATAGAGGATCTTTGACTAGTGATTTTTAGATCCATGTAATCACACAGGGTCCTTTCATGGAGAGAACCTTTGACTAGCATTTTTGCAGTAGGTCTCTGATAACAGTAGAACCATTGGTCATATGGAGGATCTTCGGCTAGTGTTTTTGCCAGAGGTCCTAAAAATGCAGAGCACTCCATCATATAGAAGATCTTTGACTAGTGTTCTTAAGATCCTTAAAATCACACATGGCTCCTTTCATGGAGAGAACCTTTGACTAGCGTTTTTGCAGTTGGTCTCTGAAATCAATAGAACCATTGGTCATATAGAGGATCTTCGTCTAGTGTTTTTGCCAGATGTCCTAAAAACACAGAGTGATCCGTCATATAGAAGATCTTTGACTAGTGTTCTTAAGATCCTTAAAAATCAAACAGGGCTCCTGTCATATCGAGGATGTTTGACTAGTGTTCTTTAGATCCTTAAAATAACACAGGACTCATTTCATGGAGAGAACCTTTGACTAGCCCTTTTGCAGTAGGTCTCTGAAATCAGTAGAACCCTTGGTCATATAGAGGATCTTTGACTAGTGTTTTTTCTAGATCCTTAAAATCAATCAGGGCTCTTTTCACTTAGAGAATTTTTGACTTGCGTTTTTACATTAAGTCTCTGAAAACAGTAGAACACTTGGTCATATAGAGGATCTTCGGCTTGTGTTTTTGCCAGAGGTCCTTAAAACGCAAAGTTCTCCGTCATATAGAAGATCTTTGCCTAATGTTCTTAAGTTCCTTATAATCACACAGGGCTCCTGTCATGTAGAGGATCTTTGAGGAGTGTTCTTTACATCCTTAAAATCAGACATTGCTCTTTTCATGGAGATAATCTTTGACTAGCGTTTTTGCAATAGGTCTCTGGAAACAGTAGAAACCTTGGTCATATAGAGGATCTTCGGCTAATGTTTTTGCCAGAGGTCCTCTAAACGCAGAGCGCTCCGTCATACAGAAGATCTTTGAATAGTGTTCTTAAGATCCTTAAAAATCAAACAGGGCTCCTGTCATAGCGAGGATGTTTGACTAGTGTTCTTTAGTTCCTTAAAATCATACAAGGCTCCTATCATGGAGAGAATCTTTGACTAGCGTTTTTACATTAGGTCTCTGAAAACAGTAGAACCCTTGGTCATATAGAGGATCTTCGGCTTGAGTTTTTGCCAGAGGTCCTTAAAACGCAGAGTGCTCCTTCATATAGAAGATTTTTGATTAGTGTTCTCAAGATCTTTAAAATCACACAGGGCTCCTTTCATGGAGAGAATCTTTGACTAGTGTTTTTGCAGTAGGTCTCTGAAAACAGTAGAACCCTTGGTCATATAGAGGATCTTCAGCTAGAGTTTTTGCCAAAGGTCCTAAAAACATAGAGTGCTCCGTCATATAGAAGATATTGGACTGGTGTTCTTAAGATCCTTAAAAATCAAAGAGGGCTCCTGTCATATCGAGGATGTTTGACTAGTGTTCTTTAGATCCTTATAATCATACAGGACTCCTTTCATGGAGAGAACCTTTGACTAGCGTTTTTGCAATAGGTCTCTGAAATCAGTAAAACCATTGGTCATATAGAGGATCTTTGACTAGTGTTTTTTCTAGATCCTTAAAATCACACAGAGCTCCTTTCATGGAGAGAATCTTTGACTAGTGTTTTTGCAGTAGGTCTCTGAAAACAGCAGAACCCTTGGTCATTTTGAGGATTTTTGGCTAGTGTTTTTGCCGGAGGTCCTAAAAACGAAGAGCACTCTGTCATTTAGAAGATCTTTGACTAGTGTTCTTAAGATCCTTAAAATCACACAGGGCTCCTTTCATGGAGAGAATCTTTGACTAGTGTTTTTGCAGTAGGTCTCTGAAAACACTAGAACTATTGATCATTTAGAGAATCTTCGGCTAGAGTTTTTGCCAGAGGTCCTAAAAACACAGACCGCTCCATCATATATAAGATCTTTGACTAGTGTTCTTAAGATCCTTATAATCACATAGGGCTCCTGTCATTTAGAGGATCTTTGACTAGTGTTCTTTAGATCCTTAAAACCACATAGGGCTCCTGTCATTTAGAGGATCTTTGACTAGTGTTCTTTAGATCCTTAAAACCACACAGGGCTCCTTTCATGGAGATACTCTTTGACTATTCCAAGATATTCCAAGATGGCGGCGCCCAACAGGCTGCGACATGGCGGAGCTCCTGCTAAAGATGGAACATTTGGCAGAAATGCCAGACAATTCTACAAACTTTATGGCTGGCACATCGTGGTCACTCCGTGATCACGTACGACCGCCAGACACTTCTGGATGTGGACATATCGGGCCGTTTTGGACTGATAGACGCGTGCTTGTTCGACGTGCTAACTAGCATGGGAATATTTCGGCGGCTACATCCAGCAGCCTGTGAAGCAGCGGAGTCTAGTAGCAGCGGGGGCCGTCTACGGAGCAGACGCCAGCGGTGTGATCGGAAACGCGGAAGTCGAGCGGGGCTAAAAACAAAGCAGAAGGCTAATCCCCACAGAACACCACTTCCCTCCATCCTGCAGCCAGATTTAAATGGAAGATGTGAGACTACTGGTCTGGGTAAGGAGTCAGTTAAATTAGAACAAGTTTTTTCTGCTTTGAGTGTTTCAGAGTTGGACATGTGTTTTACTGAGGTGGCTAACTATGATGCGTGCAGTTTATCAAAGCAACAAACAAACAATCGGAAAATCCCCGTTACTGAGGTGGCTAACCATGATGCGTGCAGTTTATCAAAGCAACAAATAAACAACCGGAAAATTCCCGTCGTATCAATTCCTAGATATGGTCGTAATTATACTAAATGCACTGGGCATAATAAACACAACATTATTAATATTGCTACTACGGGTAATTTGATCAAAAAATCCCTAAAACAGCCCACTACCTATAATATAGGTTTTTTAAACATAAGATCATTGTCTCCCAAAACGTTGTTAGTTAATGATATTATCAGAGACAAAAATCTTAACGTCATCGGTCTCAGCGAAACCTGGCTTAAACCAAACGACTTTTTTGCGCTAAATGAGGCATGTCCTCCTAACTTTACACATGCGCATATTGCCCGTCCGCTTAAAAGGGGTGGGGGGGTCGCACTAATATACAACGAAAACTTTAACCTTAGTCCTAACATAAATGATAAATATAAATCGTTTGAGGTGCTTACTATGAAGTCTGTCACACCGCTCCCTCTACACATGGCTGTTATCTACCGCCCCCCAGGGCCCTATTTGGACTTTATCAATGAATTCTCAGAGTTCGTTGCTGATCTAGTGACACACGCCGATAATATAATCATAATGGGGGACTTTAATATCCATATGAATAGCCCATCGGACCCACCGTGCGTAGCGCTCCAGACTATAATTGATAGCTGTGGTCTCACACAAATAATAAATGAACCCACGCATCGCAACGGTAATACGATAGACCTAGTGCTCGTCAGGGGTATCACCGTTTCCAAAGTTACGATACTCCCGTATACTAAAGTATTGTCCGATCATTACCTTATAAAATTCGAGGTTCAGACGCATGTTCGTCAAACTAATAATAATAATAACTGCTATAGCAGCCGCAACATTAATACGGCCACAACAACAACTCTTGCTGACCTACTGCCCTCGGTAATGGCACCATTCCCAAAATATGTGGGCTCTATTGATAACCTCACTAACAACTTTGACGACGCCCTGCGCGAAACCATTGATAACATAGCACCGCTAAAGTTAAAAAAGACTCCAAAAAAGCGTACCCCGTGGTTTACAGAAGAAACTAGAGCTCAGAAATTATTATGCAGAAAGCTGGAACGCAAATGGCGCACGACTAAACTTGAGGTGCACCATCAAGCATGGAGTGATGGTTTAATAACTTATAAACGCATGCTTACCTTAGCTAAAGCTAAATATTACTCAAATCTCATCCACTGTAATAAAAACGATCCTAAATTTTTGTTTAGTACGGTAGCATCGCTAACCCAACAAGGGACCCCCTCCAGTAGCTCCACCCACTCAGCTGATGACTTTATGCAATTCTTTAGTAAGAAAATTGAAGTCATTAGAAAGGAGATTAAAGACAATGCGTCCCAGCTACAACGGGGTTCTATTAACACTGATACGATGGTATATACGGCGGATACTGCCCTCCAAAATAGTTTCTCTCGTTTTGAGGAAATAACATTAGAGGAATTGTTACAACGTGTAAATGGAATAAAACAAACAACATGTTTACTTGACCCTCTTCCTGGGAAACTGATCAAGGAGCTCTTTGTATTATTAGGTCCATCAGTGCTAAATATTATAAACTTATCACTTTCCTCGGGCACTGTTCCCCTAGCATTCAAAAAAGCGGTTATTCATCCTCTTCTTAAAAGACCTAACCTCGATCCTGACCTCATGGTAAACTACCGACCGGTGTGTCACCTTCCCTTTATTTCAAAAATCCTCGAAAAAATTGTTGCGGAGCAGTTAAATGAACACTTAGCGTCTAACAATCTATGTGAAACCTTTCAATCCGGTTTCAGGGCAAATCACTCCACGGAGACAGCCCTCGCAAAAATGACTAATGATCTATTGCTAACGATGGATTCTGATGCGTCATCTATGTTGCTGCTCCTCGATCTTAGCGCTGCTTTCGATACCGTCGATCATAATATTTTATTAGAACGTATGAAAACACGAATTGGTATGTCAGACTTAGCCCTGTCTTGGTTTAACTCTTATCTTACTGATAGGATGCAGTGTGTCTCCCATGACAATGTGACCTCGGACTACGTTAAGGTAACGTGTGGAGTTCCCCAGGGTTCGGTCCTTGGCCCTGCACTCTTCAGCACCTACATGCTGCCGCTAGGTGACATCATACGCAAATACGGTGTTAGCTTTCACTGTTTTGCTGATGACACCCAACTCTACATGCCCCTAAAGCTGACCAACACGCCGGATTGTAGTCAGCTGGAGGCGTGTCTTAATGAAATTAAACAATGGATGTCCGCTAACTTTTTGCAACTCAACGCCAAAAAAACGGAAATGCTGATTATTGGTCCTGCTAGACACCGAACTCTATTTAATAATACAACTTTAACATTTGACAACCAAACAATTAAACAAGGCGACACGGTAAAGAATCTGGGTATTATCTTCGACCCAACTCTCTCCTTTGAGGCACACATTAAAAGCGTTACTAAAACGGCCTTCTTTCATCTCCGTAATATCGCTAAAATTTGCTCCATTCTGTCCACTAAAGACGCTGAGATCATTATCCATGCGTTTGTTACGTCTCGCCTCGACTACTGTAACGTATTATTTTCGGGTCCCCCCATGTCTAGCATTAAAATATTACAGTTGGTACAAAATGCGGCTGCTAGACTTTTGACAAGAACAAGAAAGTTTGATCACATTACGCCTGTACTGGCTCACCTGCACTGGCTTCCTGTGCACTTAAGATGTGACTTTAAGGTTTTACTACTTACGTATAAAATACTACACGGTCTAGCTCCATCCTATCTTGCCGATTGTATTGTACCATATGTCCCGGCAAGAAATCTGCGTTCAAAGGACTCCGGCTTATTAGTGATTCCCAAAGCCCCAAAAAAGTTTGCGGGCTATAGAGCGTTTTCCGTTCGGGCTCCAGTACTCTGGAATGCCCTCCCGGTAACAGTTTGAGATGCCACCTCAGTAGAAGCATTTAAGTCTCACCTTAAAACTCATTTGTATACTCTAGCCTTTAAATAGACTCCCTTTTTAGACCAGTTGATCTGCCGTTTCTTTTCTTTTTCTTCTATGTCCCACTCTCCCTTGTGGAGGGGGTCCGGTCCGATCTGGTGGCCATGTACTGCTTGCCTATGTATCGGCTGGGGACATCTCTGCGCTGCTGATCCGCCTCCGCTTGGGATGGTTTCCTGCTGGCTCCGCTGTGAACGGGACTCTTGCTGCTGTGTTGGATCCGCTTTGGACTGGACTTTCGCGACTGTGTTGGATCCATTATGGATTAAACTTTCACAGTATCATGTTAGACCCGCTCGACATCCATTGCTTTCCTCCTCTCCAAGGTTCTCATAGTCATCATTGTCACCGACGTCCCACTGGGTGTGAGTTTTCCTTGCCCTTATGTGGGCCTACCGAGGATGTCGTAGTGGTTTGTGCAGCCCTTTGAGACACTAGTGATTTAGGGCTATATAAGTAAACATTGATTGATTAATTGATTGACTAGTGTTTTTGCAGTAGGTCTCTGAAAACAGTACAATTCTTGGTCATATATTAGATCTTCGGCTCATGTTTTTGCCAGAGGTCCTAAAAACGCAGTGCCCTCCGTCATATAGAAGATCTTTGACTAGTGTTCTTAAGATCCTTATAATCACACAGGGCTCCTGTCAATTAGAGGATCTTTGACTAGTGTTCTTTAGATCGTTATTATCACACCGGGCTCCTATCATGGAAATAATCTTTGACTAGCGATTTTGCAGTTGGTCCCTGAAAACAGTAGGACCCTTAGTCATATAGAAGATCTTCGGCTAGTGTTTTTGCCAGAGGTCCTAAAAACACAGAGCGCTACGTCATATAGAAGATATTTGACTCGTCTTCTTAAGACCCTTAAAATCAGACAGGGCTCCGGTCATATAGGATCTTTGACCAGTGTTTTTTTAGATCCTTATAATCACACACGGGCTCCTTTCATCGAGAGAACCTTTGACTAGCTTTTTTGCAGTAGGTCTCTGAAAACAGTAGAACCATTGGTCATATTGAGGATCTTCAGCTCGTGTTTTTGCCAGAGGTCGTAAAAACACAGAGCGCTCCGTCTAATAGACGATCTTTGACTAATGTTCTTAAGATCCTTAAAAACACACAGGACTCCTGTCATATAGAGGATCTTTGACTAGTGTTCTTTAGCCTCTTAAAATCACACAGGGCTCCTTTAATAATCTTTGAATAGTGTTTTTGCAGTAGGTTTTCTAAAAACAGTAGAACCTTTAGTCGTATAGAGGATCTTCGGTTAGTATTTTTGCCAGAGGTCCCAAAAAACGCAAAGCGCTCTGTAATATAGAGGATCTTTGACCAGCGTTTTTTAGATTCCTAAAATCATACAGGACTCATGTTACATAGAGGATCTTTGACTAATGTTTTTGCAATAGGTCCTAGAAATGCAGAACACCCTTTTATACATTTGATCTTTAACTAGAGTTATTTTTAGATGACTTAAAATCACATTAAGAGGTTTGTTGACTGGAAATGTATGCAGTAGGTCTCTGAAATGGAATGCTCAGTCATATAGAGGATGTTTGACTGGTGTTTTTGTCATCCCAGAGCGTGCTAACCTATAAATGATCTTTGTCTAAAGTTTTTTAGGTCCTTAACCCTTGTGTGGTGTTCGGGTCTGTGGGACCCGTTTCCATTTTTTTATTAAAAGAAAAATGATACAATTTATTAATTTTTCAAACTGAGACTCACTGACTTTGGCTCATTTTCCGTGAAGAACATATACCAGAATAAAAATTTAATGACTACATACCATACACCCCCCTACACATTTATATTACGTAAAAGATGTCCGGGTCCACTGGACCCGGAGCTAATAGAAGTGTGGAAATTTATGTTCTGTGTACTTCACACAACTACTCAACCACCTAGTAACATTTACCAGCCATGTAATGCACACTCAACAAAACAGAAAGGGACAAGGGGTAGCAAAAAGATGGATGGAACACCATCCTCCACACGATACCTCCGCTCCGGACAATCTAACCTCCTCCAACCTCCGAGGACAAAGCTATGAACAATGGGAGACCGGGTTTGCTGTTACGCCGCTTCCAGTCTGTGGAACGCTCTCCCTGACCACCCGAGGGGCACCACAGACTGTGGATGCTTTTAAAAAGGCTTAAAAATCCTTCTTTTTTTTAAATGACTAATACACGTGTGAAAATGTATGTTCTGTGTACCACACAAACACACACACACACACACACACACACACACACACACACACACACACACACACACACACACACACACACACACACACACACACACACACATCGACAGAGTGTTGGTACACAGAACATCAGAGGGTCAACTGTGCGAACAAATGAGAGCAGACAGTGTTGACAAACAGTGTTGCAACCTTGTGTGGAAACCACAGGTGCAGAAACACAAAAGAAGAATCCCTATGGGATACAGAAGCTGGCAGAGAAATTTTCCGTGCAACGTTCATATTGTAGTTACTCAGCCAGCGTTTGTGGGTCTGATGGACCCGTTGCATTTTGTGGATTTTAATGCCTCACAATCAAACACTTTTACGTTAAAATTCTGAACAGATGTTTATTAGGATTAGGTAAACATCTGTTCAGTATTTTAACGTAAAAGTGTTTGATTGTGAGGCAATTGTTACTCAGCCACAAACGCTGGCTGAGTAACAACAATATGAACATTACACAAGGGTTAACATTTGATTCATAATCAATAATTTCTTAGTAACATTGGGTGCCGGTTTTATTAGTTCATATTGTTGTTACTCAGCCAGCGTTTGTGGGTCTGCTGGACCCGTTGCATTTTGTGGCTTTTAATGCCTCACAATCAAACATTTTACGTTAAAATACTGAACAGATGTTTAGTAGGATCAGGTAAACATCTGTTCAGTATTTTAACGTAAAAGTGTTAAAAGCCACAAAGTGCAACGGGTTCATCAGACCCACAAAAGCTGGCTGAGTAACAATAATATGAACATTACACAAGGGTTAACATTTGATTCATAATCAATAATTTCTTAGTAACATTGAGTGCCGGTTTTATGGTTCACAGACAAACAGCTTTGTATTGCCGACTTATCTGTACAGACTTTATATGGGCATCAACAATTTGATTTGAAAATCCATCCATTTTCTACCGCTTATTCCCTTTTGGGGTCGCGGGGGGCGCTGGCGCCTATCTCAGCTACAATCGGGCGGATGGCAGGGTACACCCTGGACAAGTCGCCACCTCATCGCAGGGCCAACACAGATAGAAAGACAACATTCACACTCACATTCACACACTAGGGCCAATTTAGTGTTGCCAATCAACCTATCCCCAGGTGCATGTCTTTGGAAGTGGGAGGAAGCCGGAGTACCCGGAGGGAACCCACGCATTCACGGGGAGGACATGCAAACTCCACACAGAAAGATCCCAAGCCTGGATTTGAACCCAGGACTGCAGGACCTTCGTATTGTGAGGCAGACGCACTAACCCCTCTGCCACCGTGAAGCCCTGATTTGAAAATATATATATATATATTTAGTTTTTTAATTAATTAAAAATCGTTACAAATAAGAATCCCGATTCAATGGGATGGGAAATAGTTTATAGTTTCAACACCCCTACCTTTTACGCTCTTCACTTGTCCTGCGTTTATTTAGGCTTGAAAGGTCCAAAGTGCGGGGATGGCGCGTTTGCGTCTGTTCTGCATTCCTGTCAGCGGCTTCATCAGCAGCTTATTAGGGCCCAGGCCTCCCTTCCTTGTCCTCCCTTCCTGGTGTTTATGCCAGCCTCGGCCCTCCCGTCGCCACCCCGAGGCGAGCGCTCTCGTCTTTTAGCATAACAAGCGTGCGCCTTGCCGTCCGGGGTCCGTGGTCATTATTCAGCACCCTGCGGGCCGTGCATTCCCAAGTACCCTCCCCCCCGGGTCCCCCGGGCGTCCCGCAGGGCACTGTTGTGGGAACAGTTTTTCATTAAGGCGCTCATTTTGCACACACTGTGATTTGCATGTGTTCTTTTAAATAGTTTTTAAAAAGCCAGTCGCCCCCCCGACCTCCCACAACCCCCCTTGCATTAAACGCCGCCCCAGTAGAACTATTAAGTGCGGGGACAAGCGGCGGCTGTTTGTGCCATTTCAATTCCGGCGCGATGGGACGGCGCCACTTCGGCCCCCTTTGTGAACGCGCAGCCCGCTGCTTAGCATCGCATTTGCCATATTGCTTCTGCACAGCGTTTATGATTACTTACACACATTACACACAAACACGCCATCCCGCGCCAAAGCCACCCCCTCGCCCTGGTCCCAGACACATCAAGTGCGTACCTTTTCATGTCCAAATACTATCTATCTCCTTGGTGGAGCCTCATGGCATCTTTGAACACGTTTGTATCACCGTGACCCCTCTACAATACAACATTTCCTTGAAATCACAGAAGACTGCTGTTTAATACAGGATCTTTGATTCCTGTTTTGGCCATACGGCCTAAAAACGCAGAGCGCTCCGTCGTATAGTGGATCTTTGACTAGTGCTCTTAAGATATTTAAAAATCACACAGGACAGGGCTCCTGTCATATAGAGGATCTTTAAATAGTGTTTTTGCCACAGGTCCTTGGCCCTGCGATGAGGTGGTGACTTGTCCAGGGTGTACGAGGTCTTCCGCCCGATTATAGCTGAGATAGGCGCCAGCGGCCCCCGCGACCCCAAAAGGGAATAGGCGCTAGAAAATGGACGAATGGATGGGCCACAGGTCCTAAAAACAGAGAACACTCCGTTATATAAAGGATTTTTTTAGATCCTTAAAATCACAGAGAACTGCTGTTAAATAAAGGATCTTTCACTCGTGTTTTTGCCTTATGTCCTAAAAACGCAGAGCGCTCCATCATATAGAAGATATTTGACTAATATTTTCAAGATCCTTAAAATCACACAGGGCTCCTGTCATACACAGAATCTTTGACTAGTTTTTTTTTCAGAGGTCCTAAAAACACAGAGCACTCCGTTGTATTGAGGACCTTTGACAAGTGTTTTTGCCATAGGTCCTAAAAACGCAGAGCGCTTCGTCATATAGAGGATCTTTGACTAGTGTTCTTAAGATCCTTAAAAATCAGACAGGGCTCCTGTCATAGAGGAACTTTGACTAGTGTTTTTTAGATCCTTAAAATCACAGAGGAATCCTGTTTAATACAGAATCTTTGACTCATGTTTATGCCATATGTCCTAAAAACGCAGAGCGCTCCATCATATAGAAGATTTTTGACAAATATTCTCAAGATCCTTAAACTCACACACGGCTCCTGTCATATAGAGGATCTTTGACTCATATTCTTTGGATCTTTAAAATCACAAGGGCTCCTGTCATACACAGGATCTTTGAATTGTGTCTTTTTTCCAGAGGTCCTAAAAACGCAGAGCACTCTGTTGTATAGAGGACCTTTGACAAGTATTTTTGCCATAGGTCCTAAAAACGCAGAGCGCTTCGTCATATAGGGGATCTTTGACTAGTGTTTTTTAGATCCTTAAAATCACAGATAACTGCTGTTCAATACAAGATCTTTTACTCGTGTTTTTGCCATTTGTCCTGAAAACGCAGCGCGCTCCATCATATAGAAGATTTTGGACTAATATTCTCAAGATCCTTAAACTCACACACGGCTCCTGTTATATAGAGGATCTTTGACTCAAGTTCTTTGGATCTTTAAAATCACACAGGGCTCCTGTCATACACAGGATCTTTGACAAGTGTTTTTTCCAGAGGTCCTAAAAATGCAGAGCACTCCGTTGTATAGAGGACCTTTGACAAATGTTTTTGCCATAGGTCCTAAAAACGCAGAGTGCTTCGTCGTATAGAGGATCTTTGACTAGTGTTCTTAAGATCCTTAAAAATCACACTGGGCTCCTGTTCAATACGGGATCTTTTACTTGTGTTTTTGCCATATGTCCTGAAAACGCAGAGCGCTACATCATATAGAAGATTTTTGACTAATATTCTCAAGATCCTTAAGCTCACACACAGCTCCTGTCATATAGAGGATCTTTGACTCAAGTTCGTTGGATCTTTAAAATCACACAGGGCTCCTGTCATACACAGGATCTTTGACTAGTGTTTTTTCCAGAGGTCCTAAAAACGCAGAGCACTCCGTTGTATAGAGGACCTTTGACAACATTTTTTGCCATAGGTCCTAAAAACGCAGAGCGCTTCGTCATATAGAGGATCTTTTACTAATGTTCTTAAGATCCTTAAAAATCACACAGGGCTACTGCTCAATACAAGATCTTTTACTTGTGTTTTTTCCATATGTCCTGAAAATTTAGAGCGCTCCATCTTATAGAAGATTTTTGACTAATATTCTCAAGATCCTTAAACTCACACACGGCTCCTGTTATATAGAGGATCTTTGACTCATATTCTTTGGATCTTTAAAATCACACAGGGCTCCTATCATACACAGTATCTTTGAATTGTGTTTTTTTTCCAGAGGTCCTAAAAACGCAGAGCACTCTGTTGTATAGAGGACCTTTGACAAGTGTTTTTGCCATAGGTCCTAAAAATGCAGAGCGCTTCGTCATATAGAGGATCTTTGACTAGTGTTTTTTAGATCCTTAAAATCACAGAGAACTGCTGTTCAATACAAGATCTTTAACTCGTGTTTTTGCCATATGTCCTGAAAACAGAGCGCTCCATCATATAGAAGATTTTTGACTAATATTCTCAAGATCCTTAAACTCACACACGGCTCCTGTCATTTAGATGATCTTTGACTCAAGTTCTTTGGATCTTTAAAATCACACAGGGCTCCTGTAATACACAGGATCTTTGACAAGTGTTTTTTCCAGAGGTCCTAAAAATGCAGAGCACTCCGTTGTATAGAGGACCTTTGACAAATGTTTTTGCCATAGGTCCTAAAAACGCAGAGTGCTTCGTCGTATAGAGGATCTTTGACTAGTGTTCTTAAGATCCTTAAAAATCACACAGGGCTCCTGTTCAATACGGGATCTTTTACTTGTGTGTTTGCCATATGTCCTGAAAATTTAGAGCGCTCCATCTTATAGAAGATTTTTGACTAATATTCTCAAGATCCTTAAACTCACACACGGCTCCTGTCATATAGAGGATCTTTGACTCATATTCTTTGGATCTTTAAAATCACACAGGGCTCCTATCATACACAGTATCTTTGAATTGTGTTTTTTTTCCAGAGGTCCTAAAAACGCAGAGCACTCTGTTGTATAGAGGACCTTTGACAAGTGTTTTTGCCATAGGTCCTAAAAATGCAGAGCGCTTCGTCATATAGAGGATCTTTGACTAGTGTTTTTTAGATCCTTAAAATCACAGAGAACTGCTGTTCAATACAAGATCTTTAACTCGTGTTTTTGCCATATGTCCTGAAAACAGAGCGCTCCATCATATAGAAGATTTTTGACTAATATTCTCAAGATCCTTAAACTCACACACGGCTCCTGTCATTTAGATGATCTTTGACTCAAGTTCTTTGGATCTTTAAAATCACACAGGGCTCCTGTAATACACAGGATCTTTGACAAGTGTTTTTTCCAGAGGTCCTAAAAATGCAGAGCACTCCGTTGTATAGAGGACCTTTGACAAATGTTTTTGCCATAGGTCCTAAAAACGCAGAGCGCTTCGTCGTGTAGAGGATCTTTGACTAGTGTTCTTAAGATCCTTAAAAATCACACAGGGCTCCTGTTCAATACAGGATCTTTCACTTGTGTTTTTGCCATATGTCCTGAAAACGCAGAGATCATATAGAAGATTTTTTACTAATATTCTCAAGATCCTTAAACTCACACACGACTCCTGTCATATAGATGATCTTTGACTCAAGTTCTTTGGATCTTTAAAATCACACAGGGCTTCTGTCATACACAGGATCTTTGACTAGTGTTTTTTTTCCAGCGGTCCTAAACACACTGTATAGAGGACCTTTGACAAGTGTTTTTGCCAAATGTCCTAAAAACGCAGAGCACTTCATCAAATAAAGGATTTGACTAGGGTTCTTAAGATCTTTAAAAATCACAAAGGACAGGGCTCCTGTCATATAGAGGATCTTCGACTAGTGTTATTGCCACAGGTCCTAAAAACACAGAACAC
Source organism: Nerophis ophidion (assembly GCF_033978795.1). Lineage (NCBI taxonomy): Eukaryota > Metazoa > Chordata > Actinopteri > Syngnathiformes > Syngnathidae > Nerophis > Nerophis ophidion. The sequence continues at coordinate 52,236,658 of NC_084619.1, read as the reverse complement.
TCCGTCATATAGAGGATCTTTGACTAGTGTTTTTTAGATCCTTAAAATCACAGACAACTGCTGTTCAATACAAAATCTTTTACTCATGATTTTGCCATATGTCCTGAAAACGCAGAGCGCTCCATCATATAGAAGATTTTTGACTAATATTCTCAAGATCCTTAAACCCACACACGGCTCCTGTCATATAGAGGATCTTTGACTCGTGTTCTTTGGATCGTTAAAATCACTCAGGGCTCCTGTCATACACAGGATCTTTGAGTAGTGTTTTTTCCAGAGGTCCTAAAAACGCAGAGCACTCCGTTGTATAGAGGATCTTTGACTAGTGTTCTTAAGATCCTTAAAAATCACACAGGGCTCCTGTCATAGAGGATCTTTGACTCGTGTTCTTTGGACCTTTAAAATCACAAAGGGCTCCTGTCATACACAGGATCTTTGACTAGTTATTTTTCCAGAGGTCCTAAAAACACAGAGCACTCCGTTGTATAGAGGACCTTTGACAAGTGTTTTTGCCATAGGTCCTAAAAATTCAGAGCGCTTCGTTATATAGAAGATCTTTGACTAGTGTTCTTAAGATCCTTAAAAATCACACAGGGCTCCTGTGATAGAGGATCTTCGACTAGTGTTTTGTAGATCCTTAAAATCACAGAGGACTCATGTTTAATACAGAATCTTTGACTCTTGTTTTTGCCAAATGTCTTAAAAACGCAGAGAGCTCCGTCATATAGACTATCTTTGACAAGTGTTCTTACGATCCTTTTTATCACACAGGGCTCCTGTCATAGAGGATATTTGACTAGTGTGTTTTAGATCCTTAAAATCACAGACGACCGCTGTCAAATACAAGATCTTTGACTCGTGTTTTTGCTATTAGTCTTAAAAACGCAGTGCGCTCCTTCAAATAGAGAATATTTGACTAGTGTTCCAGAGAAACTTAACAAATCACACAGGGCTCCTGTCATAGAGGATCTTTGAGTAGTGTTATTTAGATCCTTAAAATCACAGAGGACTCCTGTTTAATACGGAATCTTTGACTTGTGTTTTTGCCATATGTCCTAAAAACGCAGAGAGCTCCGTCATATAGACTATCTTTGACAAGTGTTCTTAAGATCCTTATAATCACACAGGGCTCCTGTCATAGAGGATATTTGGAAATGTTTTTAGATCCTTAACGTCACAGAGGACTCCTGTTTAAAACAGGATCTATGACTGGTGTTTTTGCCAAATGTCCTAAAAATGCAGAGCGCTCCATCATGTAGAGGATCTTTGACTAGTGTTCTTGAGTTCCTTAAAAATCACACAGGGCTCCTGCCGTAATGAATATCTGACTAGTGTTTCTAGATCCTTAAAATCACAGAGGACTGCTGTCAAATACAGGATCTTTGACTCGTGTTTTTGCCATTAGTCTTAAAAACGCAGCGCACTCTGTCAAATAGAGGATATTTGACTAGTGTTCCTGAGAAGCTTTAAAAATCACACAGGGTTCCTGTCGTAGAGGATCTTTGAGCAGGGGTGTCGCCAGACATATTTCAGTGGGGCACATGCCCCACTGTTGATCTGCAGTGCCCCAGTAAAAATTTCACCAATAAAAAAAAAATACGCTTCAGAGTTTTAAGTCTACATAACATAGGCTTCCTCCCACTTCCAAAGACATGCACCTGGGGATAGGTTGATTGGCAACACTAAATTGGCCCTAGTGTGTGAATGTGAGTGTGAATGTTGTCTGTCTATCTGTTTTGGCCCTGCGATGAGGTGGCGACTTGTCCAGGGTGTACCCTGCCTTCCGCCCGATCGTAGCTGAGATAGGCGCCAGCGCCCCCCGCGACCCCGAAAGGGAATAAGCGGTAGGAAATGGATGGATGGATGGATAACATAGACAACAGCGCACATACTACTTAGTATGGTAATTGATTGCTACTGTATTCACTCCACTAACAATGAGCACATGGCTAATTAATATGGTGATTTATTCACGTGTGGGTCGAGACTTCGGTTGAGAGAGGGAGAGAGAGAGAGAGAGAGAGAGAGAGGGGCTGCGAATCACTGCGTGAGGTAGGTAACGTTAGCCAACAACAATTAGTAAATTACATTATTTTGATTTTGATTTGACTCAAACTGTAACTCCTAGATGGATATCAGAAAGTTATTCGCCCGCAGCAATGAAGAAGAAGCGAGGAATGAGAGATGTAAGTGAAGTCCTAGCTAGCTAGGCAACATCATTGTCTTAAGTTGATGCTAAGTTAGCTAATGTTATTCTTTGTATCAAGACAAACATATTCATTTGCTGTACGAGCTGTCGGGGGAATTTCCAATGAACATGAAACATAATGTTGGTTATTGTCTGCTGGTTCTGCATCAATGATGATTTGGAGTAAGCATGTGTGAGTTGAGTGCTTCTCAAATGGTTTATCTTCAGGAAGAAAAACATTTTTCCATATCACCAAGTCGTGAGCCAATTTTTAAATCATTCAAGTTTATTTCACAGAAAAATAGCACAGTAGAGTTGTCTTGTTAATCGGTGCGACTTTGACTAAAATAATCTTGTTTTGTCACCAGAAAAATGGCTACAGCTAAAGCATCTGGTTTTGTTTCCAGAAAAAATAGTTACATTTCTGTATCTGTTTTCAGAAAGATGGCTAAAAATATTGGGTTTTGTTGCCCCATTTAGATTTTTTAAAAATATATTTCCATGTCTGTCCTGAGTCCTCCAACTTGTTAGTCGGTTTGCCTTTTGCTAAAATACTCACTAATAGTCACAAGAAAAAAGGCTGAAATAATCTGGTTTTGTTGCCACAATTTGATTTTTTTCTCCCTAAACTTTTTTTTTTTCATGCACACATCTGACTGCGACTCACTGAAAATGACACACAATCCACTTTTATGTCACGACCCAGCAGTTGGGAACCACTGGTCAACTGTATAACAGTTACTGTAATATTTCCATGTCTGTCCAGAGTGATTGACCACTTTGCAAAAATGAAAAGGAGACGTTACAGTTTAGTTCTCAGAAAATGATTCCCTGAACATACACACAACAGTTGTTCATTTATTCTACTACTGTGGCTTTATTGTTTTGTGTATATTTTACAGTTTTGTGTATCTGAAATAGGATTAGCCACATTACCATAAATGGAAATTAAATAATATAAAAGAACCCAGAGATGTAGGGATGCTTTATTTTTTGTTTTACTTTTGTAGATGTTAAATTTGCAGATGATTACTGCAATATATATTTCAAAAAGAATGATTGCTCTTCCTTTTTGCTTTTACCAGTAGCAGTTAAGAAGTCTGGAGTAAAAAAGTGCACAAGTAGGTCAAATGCATTAGTTAATTTCAGGTGGTAAATCAAAGATCCATACAACATAATCTCATATAATTTCATAGTTTAAAGCACTATTTATGTATTTTTTATGATATATAAGTGCTAAAAATTTTTTTGCTTGCACGCTTTGCACGCTCACATGAATTATTTGTGCTCCAGGTGTGCCCCAGTACAGTATTAGGTCTAGTGACGCTACTGTCTTTGAGTAGTGTTTTTTAGATCCTTAAAATTTACAGAGGACTCATGTTTAATACAGAGTCTTTGACTTGTTATTGCCATATATCCTAAAAACTCAGAGAGCTCCGTCATATAACAGAGAGGATCTTTGACTTGTGTTCTTAAGATCCTTAAAAATCACACAGGGCTCCTGTCATAGAGAATTTTTGACTAGTGTTTTGGATCCTTAAAATCACAGAGGACTGATGTGTAATACAAGATCTTTGACTCGTGATTTTGCCATAGGTCTTAAAAACACAGAATCCTCCCTTAATCTTTGCCTAGTGTTCTTTAGATCCCTTAAAATCACACAGGGCTCCCTTCATCGAGAGAATCTTTGGCTAGTGTTTTTGGAGTAGGTCTCTGAAAACAGTAGAACCCTTGGTCATATAGAGGATCTTCGGCTAATGTTTTTGCCACGGGTCCCAAAATCGCAAAAGCGCTCTGTTGTCGTTGGCTAGTGTTTGCAGTAGGACCTAAAAACGCAGCACACTCTGTCATACAGAGGATCTTTGATTAGTGTTTTTTTAGACTCATAAAATCACACATGGCTCCTTTCACGGAGATAATCTTTGACTAGCGTTTTTGCAGTGGTCTCTGAAAACAGTAGAACCCTTGGTCATATAGAGGATCTTCAGCAAGTGTTTTTTGCCAGAGATCCCAAAAACGCAAAGTGCTCTGTGATATAGAGGATCTTTGACTAGTGTTTTTAGATTCCTAAAATCACACAGGACTCCTTTTACATGGAGGATCTTGGACTCACAGTTTTGCAGTAGGCCCTCGAAATGCAGAATACTCTTTTGTGCACAGGATCTTTGACTTGTGTCATTAAAATCACACAGGGCTCCTAATACGCAGAGGATCTTTGACGTTTTTGGAATAGGTCCCTGAAAACAGTGGGTGTTGCAGTGGGTCCTAAAAACGTAACACTCTGTCATATAGAGGCTCTTTGACAAATGTTTTGGAGTAGGTCTTGGGAAACAGTAGAACCCTTGGTCATTTACTTTGGGTAGTGTTTTTGCCAGAGGTCCTAAAAACGCAGAGTGCTCTGTCATAGAGGATCTTTGACAAAACTAAAAGGTCGAGAGCACTGGTTGTCATTTGGAATGGGGACCAAGTTTTATGTCCTCTACTTTGGCACTATTTCCACATTCACCCATTCACACACACACACACACACACACACACACACACACACACACACACACACACAAACACACACACACACACACACACACACACACACTGATGGCGGGAGCTGCCATGCAAGGCCCTAACCACGACCCATCAGGAGCAAGGGTGAAGTGTCTTGCTCAAGGACACAACGGACGCTACAAGGTTGGTAGAAGGTGGGGATCGAACCAGGAACCCTTAGGTTGCTGGCACGGCCTCTCTCCTAACCGTGCCACGCCGGTTGGGAGAGTGTAATGGGAAATAATGCAAATTATTCATGTTTTCATAATGAGGTTGTCTTCAAAGGTGTAGCGGTTGACCCACTAAGCTTCTTCAGCTACAACCTTTTTGTCAGATGCAAAAAAAAACCAACTTTCTATAATAATTCTGCCCACGTTAATCAACATTAAACTGCCTCAAATTGTTGCTCGGATTAAATAAAATGACGAAAATTTTCTTCTACATCTAAAAAGTGCAACATTAAACAGTTTCAAGTCAACTCATCATTCTTAATTTATCACAGCATTTGGGAAGCCTGTAGTTGATTTTTATTATGTAAATGTTATATTTTCATCAACATGTGATAGCAGGGACCCTGCCATTCAAAGCTTTTCTGTCCGTAAAACACACACACGCACGCACGCACGCACACACACACACACACACACACACACACACACACACACACACACACACACACACACACACACACACACACACACACACACACACACACACACACAAACAGCGTGCCCATTTATGTATCATTGTTTGCTGTGTTTGTGAAGGTTTGAGGTAGTTTGAACTGATATAATAAATAATAATAAGACATGAGAGAGACTTTGTTGGTCCTGGCGGTCCATCACGTGTCCCACATTAGAACACAGAAAAGCACTTCATGGATGGGCTGTCTTGGGACGCGTGGACAAGATATGTGCTGGCCTTTAAAGATGTAGGTCTACACACGCACACACACACACACACACACACACACACACACACACACACACACACACACACACACACACACACACACACACACACACACACACACTAACACACACACACGCGCGTCCTAGGAGAGAGGTCTCACTCTTCGACGTGGAGACTAGTCGCTGACAGCAGTCATGTCTCACAGTAAGAGACCCCCCATCCCTGAGAGACCCCTCCTTCTATCCAGTCGTCCCACACACACACACACACACACACGCACACACACACACACACACACACACACACACGCATACACACGCACACACACACACACACACACACACACACACACACAGTGGACACAAGCGTCTCTGCAGAAGAAGTCGCCCGGTCAAAACGTCCCCAAAGGTTGACGGCTGTTGTCAGGTCTTTGTTGAAGGCGGCCGTGTTTCCCCTGAACCCATCGCCTGCTTATCGATCCAGAGGCTGAGCGACATCACAGGAAAACACAGGAAGAGGCTGACTTTTAAAGGGGCCATCCTCTTTTCCAAATGCCAAACTCCGGCAGACTTGCTGCTGTCATTCGGGATGTCACCTGGCAACCCGCGGGCCTCATCCAGCCAATCCATCACTTCACAACCACCGGCAAAAACTAAACTAGGCAGTCGGTCCTACAAAAGAGCGCAGAGCTAATGTTAATAAACGATCATTCAGTAGCACTTTTGCTGTAGGTCCTTAACACCATGAGGCGCGCTGCAATATAGAGGATCTTTGACTGGAGTTTTTTTTTTCTTACAGTCAGTCTTTGAAAGCTTTAGTAGATGATCTTTGACTGGAGTTTTTGCCGAAAAGTCCTGAAATGCAGAACGCTCTGTCGTATAGAAGATCTTTGTCAGAGGACTCCTGTCACATAAGAGATCGTTGCCTACTATTTTTAGATATTTATATTTACAGAGTGCTGCTGTCATGGCGAGGATCTTTGACTGCCCTTTTTGCAGTAAGTCGTAAAAATACAGAGCGCTATGTCATTTAGAGCAGTGGTTTTCAAATGGGGGTATGCGTACCCCTGGGGGTACTTGAACGTATGCCAAGGGGTACGTAAGATTTTTTTTTTTTAATATTCTAAAAATAGCAACAATTCAAAAATCCTTTATAAATATAGTTTTTGAATAATACTTCAACAAAATATGAATGTAAGTTCATAAACTGTAAAAAGAAATGCAACAATGCAATATTCAGTGTTGACAGCTAGATTTTTTGTGGACATGTTCCATAAATATTGATGCTAAAGATTTATTTTTTTATGAAGAAATGCTTAGAATTAAGGTCATGAATCCAGATGGATCTCTATTACAATCCCCAAAGAGGGCACTTTAAGTACCCAGGCGGTATAGCTCTGGTGGCCGTGCCAGCAACTTGAGGGTTCCAGGTTCGATCCCCGCTTCTGCCATCCTAGTTAATGCTGTTGTGTCCTTAGGTAAGACACTTTACCCACCTGTTTCCTGTGCTACCCACAGTGGTTTAAATGTAACTTAGATAATGGGGGGTTGCCCACATATGCGGTCCTCTCCAAGGTTTCTCATAGTCACTGTCAACGAAGTCCCACTGCGGTGCGTTTTTCCTTGCCTTTATGTGGGCTCTGTACCGAGGATGTCGTTGTGGTTTGTGCAGCACTTTGAGACACTTGTGATTTAGGGTTATATAAATGAACATTGATAGATTGATTTCACAAGATAAAGTGCTTTGAGTCACTAGAGAAAAGCGCTATGTAAATATAATTTGCTTCACTTCACTCCTTCTATGTGTAGAAATCTGTATTTATAATTGAATCACTTGTTTATTTTTTAAATAGGTTTTTAGTTATTCTTATATCTTATTTTCCAAATAGTTCAAGAAAGACCACTACTAATGAGCAATATTTGACATAGTGCTGTATTTTACTTCTTTATCAGTTTTTTTCAACCAAAAATGCTCTGCTCTGATAAGGGGGATACTTGAATTAAAAAAAATGTTCACAGGGGGTACGTCACTGAAAAAAGGTTGAGAACCATTGATTTGGAGGATCTTTGGCTAACATTTTTAGGGCCCTAAAATCCCGGAGGACTCATGTCATATTAGAGATCTCTGCCCAGAGTTCTTTTAGATCCATAAAGGCCTACTGAAATGAGATGTTCTTATTCAAACGAGGATAGCAGGTCCATTCTATGTGTCATACTTGATCATTTCGCGATATAGCCATATTTTTGCTGAAAGGATTTAGTAGAGAACATCGGAGATAAAGTTCGCAACTTTTGGTCGCTAATAAAAAAGCCTTTATTTTTTTCTTTGTCATGAAAAAGGGACATTTTTGTCATGAAAAAGGGAGGTTTTTGTGGTTGGTGCACTAATTGTAAGTGTATATTGTGTTTTTTATGTTGATTTAATAAAAAAATAAAAAAACTATTTATTCATTTATTTATTTATTTATTTTTTAAATAAAAATGAATAAAAAATTCTTCTGCGGCCTGGTACCAATCGGGCCACAGCCCAGTACCGGGCCGCGGCCCGGTGGTTGGGCATCACTGATGTAGAGGATATTTGACCGGCATTTTTGCAGTTCTGAAAAAAGAGTCCTCTGTCACATACAGGATCTTTGACGGTCAGTAGAATACTTCTCTCAGAAAGAAAATCTTTGACCAGTGTTTTTTCAGTTGATTCGGAAAAATAAAGTGATCTGTTTTATAGAGAATCTTTGACGGCCTATCGGGCCTAAAAAAAACATGGGAATACTCATGTGATAAGGTTAGCGTTTTTGCAGTAGCTTGGAAAAAAACGAAGATCACTCTGGCATATTGAGGATCTTTGACTGGCCGTGGGTCCCTAAAAAAGCGGAGCGGAGCATAGCACGGATCGTGGAGGATCTTTGGTTTGTATTTTTGTCGGTTTATTTAAGGTTCTTAAAAACATGTGGCTAAATTCTAAGGCATGGCTGACTGTTGCATTGACTTTAAATACGAAATGTACAAAAATACAACAAGATGCAGGCGCTACAAGCTAAAGCAAACATGCCATAATAAAAGTTGCTATCATCAGCACGACGACAAAGACGGGTTTGATGATGAGACATCTACCCCCGAGGATGAAGACAAAAACACTTCCTTCCCTTTATCCCCACTTTGGATTCCAATGCCACGAAAAAGGTGTGTTGCTAATCTTTGCAAGAATGTCAGGTGTGTGTGTGTGTGTGTGTCTGTGAGAGAGTGAGCGTTGATTACACCCTCCTCCTCAACACAGAGAGCCGACATTTCTCAAGTGTGTGTAATTATGGTGAGCAGGCAGCCTCCTAAGCATCCTGTCAATCTGAATCAGATGGAAGACACACAAATTGTGCTACCAGTGTGCGCTTTTATGGCATATGTGTATGTGTGTGTGTGTGTGTGTGTGTGTGTGTGTGTGTGTGTGTGTGTGTAGGTGTACTGGTTCTGCATGTCTGCACAGATCAGGCCGGCGTCCTGCTCCACCTCTTGCACAATGGCCGGGTTTGGGTTTCACGCAGGCCGACTGACGCTCAGGCGCTAAACAGAGGCCACGCCGATTACCCTTTTAGTATCTGCCGGAGCTCAATTATGCGTTGAAACCGGGGATCTGGGCCCAAGGCCAGAGCTGTCAAGAAGGAGAATTCCAGTGAAGGGAACACAGCGGGGAGGTTTGTTCCGTTCCTCACCTGTCAGACGGCTCGGGCTCACCTGCGGGGCCAACGCCGTGGCGACGCGGCGAAGACGTGTGGCCGCGTTTCATTTCGCACGACGGGAAAAACAATGACTTTGTTCCGCCTGCGTTCATGCGGGTATGGTCTGCTGTGATTGAACAAGGGGTTGCTCAATGCCCATACTTGCCAACCTTGAGACCTCCGATTTCGGGAGGTCGGGAGTGGGGCGTGGTTGGGGGCGTGGTTAAGAGGGGATGAGTATATTTACTGTTAGATTCACCAAGTCAAGTATTTCATACATATATATATATATAAATAAAATAAATACTTGAATTTCTGTGTTCATTTATTTACACATTTACACACATATAACACTCATCTACTCATTGTTGAGTTGAGGGTTGAATTGTCCAGCCTTGTTTTTCTAGCTATATGCATGTATAGTAGATGGCAGTATTGTCCTGTTTAAGAGTGTCAAAACATTGCGGTTTACGGCAGACAAACTGCTTTACGGTAGACGAAAACGGACTGCTGTTGTTGTGTGTTGTTTTACCGCGCTGGGAGGACGTTAATGAAACTACCTAACAATAAACCCACATAAGAAACCCTGAACTCGCCCTCGACCATTCTACTGTTATAACGTCATTGGGCAGACACGTTCTTTATACACGTCACTCAGGTCCCCATGGAGCTGGATAGGGCGTGGCCTCCAGCTCCGCCTGAATTTCGGGAGATTTACAGGAGAAAATTTGTCCCGGGAGGTTTTTGGGAGAGGCGCTGAATTTCGTGAGTCTCCTGGAAAATCGGGGAAGGTTGGCAGGTATGGCATTGCCAAGGTGGAAAAACATGCAGAGGTCAACTGTGAGCTAGGAGAGCGCATCCTAAAATACCTAATATAACATGTGTCCGCCATGATTGTAGTCCATGTTGTCATGGTTTGCAGAGGGGAGATGACGGCAGACACCAGGGGGTAGCAAGGTCCAAATATTTGTTATATAAAAAAAAAAAATATATATATATATATATATATATATATATATACCATATATACCATATATATATATATATATATATATATACCGTATATATATACCGTATATATATATATATATATATATATATATATATATATATATATATATATATATACCATATATATATATATGCCATATATATATATATTCATATATATATACCATATATATATATATATATACCATATATATAATAATAATAATAATAATAATAATAAGACTAATAAAATAATGATTATATAAACTAGGGAAATGGAGTGTGAACGAGATCCAAGAGTTTGTACGGTGAAAAGCTATGTGCAGGATTTAACTGGAGGGTTTTATCGTAAATGTTGGAGGTGCGTGTTTAGAGGAGCGGTGCTGTCCGACAAGGGCAAGGCAGGCAGGGTTGTCCAGGGGCGGAAGCGGGGTCGAGAGGCAGGAGCGAGTCGTCGTAGTCCGGGGGCAAGCGAGGTGTCGAGAACCAAGAAGCACAAGGGAGGCAGGGAAGATCCAGGAGCACACGACACACAGCGTAACTCGGGGATGCAGACAGGGAACTGCGGGGTGAGGGAGGACACAACAATAAATGCAAGGAAAACACAGAGATCAGGACAGAGAGAGAGAGAGCATAAAGCTTGTGTCGGCATATGGTACAGAAGTACTATACTCTGGCGCCTGATGGCAAGTTGAACAGGCTTATGAAGGCAGTTCCTTCATACAGGCAGGTGTGCTGATTGCTGGTAAATGATTGCACCTGGTGGATGCTGCAGGGCGGAGGCGCGCACGGCGCGTCCGTGGTTGTACACGGCGATTGTTGTGTCTTGAGGTGCGAAGCCTTGACATACATAAAGCCAAAGACTATTAAGGCCACTTTGGTGCCTGTAAAAGTTTTCTTATGGTGACACAAAATATTTTTCCGCTAATACTATTTATAAATGTATGATTCCAGTCGTTACATTTCCACATTTGAACTGATACGGCGCCGATTTCAGTGTCTGGGAATTGACACTAATAATCAACAAGACCAAACTTTAGTACTTTTGTGTGTGTTTATGTGTTATAAGTACTGTAAAATGATTAATATTTTAAAATCAGATTAACATTATAGAATCTGGATTAATCATGATTAATCACAGGTGATTAATTTATTGTATAATTAAAATTTACTTGAGAGAATTTGTACATAAATGTAATTTTATTGTCAGAATGTCATCCAGGAACGTGTTTATTTGTTTATTAGATGTTATACATACACAGTCCAAAAATACAGTTAAACACGAAGCAAATGTTTCTTTTCCCTCTTCCCCAAACATGTAACCCACAGAAATGATATATAGAATTAAAATAAAAATAGTAAACTAGAAAAAGAAGTATGGACAAATATTGACATGATGGCACAGACAGCTGCACTCCTGAATGTCCCCAACAAGGCGCAGCAATACACAAAAGCGGACAAAAGGCTCATCAATTACCTACCTATTAATTACTTTTCAAAGGGGGTTAAATTTCCCATTTGAACTGATACGGCGCCAATTTCCAGCATCTAGGACTTGATACCAATACTCAACAGGACCACATTTCAGTACTTTTGTGTGTGTTTATGTGTTAATTAGAACTGTCAAATGATGACTCTTTTTTTAAATCAGATTAACATGATAGAAATTTGGATTAATCATGATTAATCACAGGCGATTACTTGCTTGTATAATTAACACTTTCTTGAAAAAAGTTGTACATAAATGTAATTTGATTGTTAGAATGTCATCCAGGAATTGTTTGTTTATTAGATTTTCTACCTATACAGTCCAAAAATACAATAAAACATGTGGCAACATTTTTTTTTCCCTGTCCCCCAAACAAGTAACCCACCAAAATGATCTACAGAATAAAAATAAAAATAATAAACTAGAAAAATACGTATGGACAAATATTGGCATGATGGCACAGACAGCTGCACTACCGAATGTCCCCAACTGTCATGATCCGCTGCTCGGTTCATGGCATATTCTGGTTTTGTACTGTTATGTATCACATGCTGTTAGTATTTTGTCTTCCTTAGTTCCTGGTGGCACTTCCTGTTTTGTTCCGTTTCCATAGTAACGCATTTGTGTCACCTGCCTTTTGTCTTTCACGCGCACCTGCCTTTTGATTATCCCTCTATTTAGGCCTGCCCTTGTTTGTCATTCATCCTCACAGTCTAATTTGATATTTCATGCAACAAGTGACGTCGCTATCCTCGTTTGTGGTAAAAGGGTATTTTTGTGTACTTTAGCTTCCACGCTATTCCCTCGTTTGTTTATTTCCTTAGCTCACATGCTAGCGTCTTTTGTTCTTTCTAGCTCACATGCTAGTTCTGTTGGTTTGTCTCTAGTGCCTTTGTGCAAGTATTTATGTTCTTAGTTTGTTCTGTAGTGCTAAATAAATCATCATTCTTACCTTCACGCTGTGTCCATTCCGTCTGCACCAACGAGAAAACGCAACCACATCACCACAATACCAACAAAACGTCACACCAACAAGGTGCAACAATACACAGAAGCGGACAAAAGGCCATCAATTACCTACCTATCAATTACTTTTCAAAAGGGGTTAAATTTCCCATTTATACTGATACAGCGCCGATTTTCAGTGTCTGGGACTTGATACCAATACTCAACAGGACCAGATTTCAGTACTTATGTGCGTGTTTATGTGTTAATTAGGGCTGTCAAAGATTATTCCTTTTAAATCAGATTAACATTATAGAATCTGGATTAATCATGATTAATCACAGGTGATTACTTGCTTGTATAATTAAAAGTTTCTTGAGAAAAGTTGTACATAAATGGAATTTTATTGTCAGAATGTCATCCAGGAACATGTTTATTTGCTTATTAGATTTTCTACATATACAGTCCAGAAATACAAATAAACACATGTCAAATGTTGTTTTTTTCCTCTCCCCCAAACAAGTAACCCACAAAAATGGTATGTCGAATTAAAATAAAGATAATAAACTAGAAAATATGTTGAATAGGTATGGGCAAATATTGACAAACAGCTGCTCTCTTGATTGTCCCCAACACAAAAGGCTCACAATAGAACTTCCAAACACGACGAGTTGAGTTTTTACCAAAAAGTTCTATTTTGGTTTCATCTGACCACATGACATTCTCCCAATCCTCTGCTGTATCATCCATGTATCCATTTTGGTATAAACTCAACTCGTCGTGTTTGGAGGAAGAAGAATACTGAGTTGCATCCCAAGAACACCACACCTACTGTGAAGCAGGGGGTGGAAACATCATGCTTTGGGGCTGTTTTTCTGCTAAGGAGACAGGACGATTGATCCGTGTTAAGGAAAGAATGAATGGGGCCATGTTTCGTGAGATTTTGAGCCAAAACCTCCTTCCATCAGTGAGAGCTTTGAATGGTTGACCAAATACTTATTTTCCACCATAATTTACAAATAAATTCTTTAAAATTCCTACAATGTGAATTCCTGGATTTTTTTTTCACATTCTGTCTCTCACATTTAAAGTGTACCTATGATGAAAATTACAGACCTCTGTCATCATTTTAAGTGGGAGAACTTGCACAATCGGTGGCTGACTAAATACTTTTTTGCCCCACTATATATATATATATATATATATATATATATATATATATATATATTCTGTATATATGTATATGTATATATATATATATATATATATATATATATATATATATATATATATATACAGTATATAATACAATAAATGTAATGCCAAGCGTATATCATTATGTCAAGATAATGGCACTAGCATTTACTTAATTTAAGAAAAGTCTTCAGATATTGAGCAAAAAGGTCTTATATTTGTTTTTTCTATCAAGAAAAGTGCACTTGTTATTAGTGAGAATATACTTATTTTAAAGTATTTTTGGGTTCATTGAGGTTAGCTAATTGAACTTTTTTGGAAAGTCTTGACAAGTCAAATTTTCTTGTTCTATTGGCAGATAATTTTTCTTAGTTTAAGTAAAATACCCGTCATTTTTGTATTTTTTTTCTTCTTGTCATTGAACACCGACTTTTCGTAGTAAATAGCTGTGGAGAGGCGGAGCCTACGGGCCGACAGCGGGATAGGACAAATCATGGTCCTACCCAAGATGGTGGCCAGGAGGCGGAGTATGCAGCTGAATGGAGAGGCGGGGCGCGCCAGGAGTGCCGCTGCAGCGATCCGAGCCAGGTGCATAATTCGCACACCTGCTCTCAATCTGTGCATCTTCTCCTGCTGTATAAAAGGGGAGAAGGAGGAGCAATCGGGGCAGAAGACGGAGGAGAAACAGCAACAGATGACGACGAGAGAGACCAGACCAGAGATAAGCCCGCGAGGAAGACGCAGTCACCGATGACTGAAAGGCGAGCCGAGACGAGCAGCAAAGGAGGTCGCGCTGGAAATCGGCGCGACCGACTGGAACACAAGAATGTTTATTGAAACAATAAACAAGAGTCAAACCTACTACAATGCATCTTGCATCGATGGTCCATGTAACCCGCATGATGACGGCTGAAGACCTGTCACAATATCCAATCAGAGATGTCGAGGGTGGATTAAGATCAGAGGTCAAAGTGACCCACATTCCCAATCACGCCCCTCAATCATGTAGCTGAGGTCAAAGGTCAGAGTGTAAAGTTAGCGACGGGCCCACTTCAGGCTGTTGACTGCTCTGGAGTAAAGACGCTTATTGTTTTCCTGGGAAGCGATGCAATCGGAAACCCTCTAATAAATGTGAGTTTGTGTTTTGCCCTTTTGTAGCTGCGGGCCGCGTGATGTTTCACGTGTTCAACATATTCACGGCGGAAATCCTGGCGGCCTCGCTCGCTGCAAATTAAACAGCGGCGGCTGCGGGCTGAGCGGCGCCGGCAGATAGAGTCGGCAAATTACATTGTCAATTCAAATCCCGCCGCTAATGCATCTCATTGAGTCCCGTGTCGCCGTCGTGCCGCATGCTCACTTATCTGTGCGGCCGGCGGAGGGCGGCCGCCATGTTTGCGCTGCCAGGTGAGTGCGAGGAAAGAGAGGAGGCCTGACGGTACGAGACCTGAAAAATTAATCTTTGCTGCACGGGCAGAGCGATGTCACTTTAATTACGGCGAGCGCCCCAGCCTCGGCGCCAACGTGGGCTCTTTCTGGCGTGGATTGAAACATGGCTACACACACACACACACACACACACACACACACACACACACACACACACACACACACACTCACACTCACACTGAGAAGTGCTGCACGTAAATAAACGCACTCGCCCGGCCGCCCTCCTCCTCCTCCTCCTCCTCCTCCTCTTCTCTGGAGGTTCCTCGCCCTCCAAACTATTTGAAAATCAATTATCTCAACAAAGCAGCTGCAAGGAGTGGCCGCCACTTACTCCTGAAGTGAACAACTTATTTGAAATTCATGATTGTGCGCAGCACTTCCTGTTCCTGCCTCCCCGCCACACTCTCTGGCGTCCCCTCCCGTATGAAAGCGACCACCAGGCTCGGACCAATCACAAGTCACTCTACCCGCCTGCCGTCATGCAATTTTAAGCAGCTCGGGGCCATGACTGTGGAGACACACACACACACACACACACACACACACGCACACACACACACACACACACACACACACACACACACACACACACACACACACACACACACACACACACACACAGACACACAGACACACACATGCATATAGTCACACGCTACACTTGATTGGCTCCCCTTATTTATTTATCACATGCAAATGAGACACAGAGATGTCTCTCTCTGGCTCCTACATGCATGAATATGCAAAGAGCGCATAAAGGAGGACAATATTGACACATAAACAGCCGCGCTAAGTTGACGTCTACTGTAGGTAGTCAACACGGTAAAATGAATAGTGAGAATAGTGTATATACTTTATAAACATACACTGTGTGAAGATGTATTACTATAAGAAATACATGAGAATTTAAGTTGGGCACATTTTCCAGTTATGTTATTATCAATGATAAAAATAAAAATAAAATCAAAAACGCATTGTGAATGTCATAGTAAGATGTTTATTATTATGTTTGCAGATTTGCAAATCAGGCATTTGAATGTTGGACTCCTCCATTTTCTACCGCTTATTCCCTTTTTTTTGGGGGGGGGGGGAATCGCGGGGGGCGCTGGCGCCTACCTCAGCTACAATCGTGCGGAAGGTGGCGTAGACCCAGGACAAGTCGCCACCACAGATAGACAGACAACATTCACACTCACATTCACACACTAGGGCCAATTTAGTGTTGCCAATCAACCTATCCCCGGGTGCATGTCTTTGGAGGTGGGAGGAAGCCGGAGTACCCGGAGGGAACCCACGCAGTCACGGGGAGAACATGGAAACTCCACACAGAAAGGTCCCGAGGCCTGGGATTGAACCCAGGACTGCAGGACCTTCGTATTGTGAGGCAGACACACTAACCCCTCTTCCACCGTGAAGCCCTTCGAATGTTTGAATGTTTAAAATGAAATATTGTTGTTGTGTTATGCAATCATTATTGTTAAGTTACTGTATGCAAACAAAGAATTTACCACCCATCCATCCATTTCTACCGCTTATACCCGTTGGGGTTGCGGGGGGCGCTGGTGCCTATCTCAGCTACGATCGGGCGGAATGAGGTTTACACCCTGGACACCCAATTAAATACAATTAAATACAATTAAATTGAATTGAATAAAATACATTTAAATAAATTCAAGTAAGTAAAATTAAAAAATATACATTAAATAAATTAAATAAAATAGGTTGATTGGCAACAACTAAATTGGCCCTAGTGTGTGAATGTTGTCTGTCTATCTGTGTTGGCCCTGCGATGAGGTGGCGACTTGTCCAGGGTGTACGCCGCCTTCCGCCCGATTGTAGCTGAGATAGGCACCAGCGCCCCCCCGACCTCAAAGGGAATAAGCGGTAGAAAATGGATGGATGGTTGGATGGATGGATGAATAAAATAAATTTAAATAGATAAAATTAGATAAAATTTAAAAAATATATAAAATAAATGAAATAATACAGGTTGATTGGCAACAACTAAATTGGCCCTAGTGTGTGAATGTGAGTGTGAATGTTGTCTGTCTATCTGTGTTGGCCCTGCGATGAGGTGGCGACTTGTCCAGGGTGTACACCACCTTCCACCCGATTGTAGCTGAGATAGGCACCAGCGCCCCCTGCGACCCCAAAGGGAATAAGCGGTAAAAAATGGATGGATGGATGTTATCATCAATGATTAAAAAAAAATCACAAATGCGTTGTGAATGTCAAAGTAAGATGTTTATTATTACGTTTGCAAGTTTGTAAATCAGGGATTTGAATGTTTGAAATGAAATATTGTTGTTGTATTATGCAATCATTATTGTTTAGTTACTGTATGGAAACAAAAAATTGACCACCCAATTAAATACAGTTCAATTAAATTAAATCAAATTGAATTGAATTGAATTGAATAAAATTAAAAAATATACAAAAAATAAATTAAATAAAATGGGCGACTTGTCCAGGGTGTACCCCGCCTTTCACCCGATTGTAGCTGAGATAGAGACCAGCGCCCCATGCGACCCCAAAGGGAATAAGCGGTAGAAAATGGATGGATGGATGGATGAATAAAACAAATTTAAATAAATTAAAGTAAATTAAATAAATAAAAATATATAGAATAAATTCAATAAAATAGGATGATTGGCAACAACTAAATTGGCCCTAGTGTGTGAATGTGTGTCTGTGAATGTTGTCTGTCAATATGTGTTAGCCCTGCGATGAGGTGGCGACTTGTCTAGGGTGTACGCCGCCTTCCGCCCGATTGTAGCTGAGATAGGCGCCAGCGCCCCCCGCGACCCCAAAGGGAATAAGCGGTAGAAAATTGATGGATGGATGGATGGATGGATGAATAAAATACATTTAAATAAATTAAAGTAAATAAAATAAAATAACATGTATAAAATAAATTAACCTTCCCGGTAAGGTTTATTCAGGTGTACTGGAGAGGAGGCTTCGCCGGATAGTCGAACCTCGGATTCAGGAGGAACAGTGTGGTTTTCGTCCTGGTCGTGGAACTGTGGACCAGCTCTATACTCTCGGCAGGGTTCTTGAGGGTGCATGGGAGTTTGCCCAACCAGTCTACATGTGCTTTGTGGACTTGGAGAAGGCATTCGACCGTGTCCCTCGGGAAGTCCTGTGGGGAGTGCTCAGAGAGTATGGGGTATCGGAATGTCTTATTGTGGCAGTCCGCTCCCTGTATGATCAGTGTCAGAGCTTGGTCTGCATTGCTGGCAGTAAGTCGGACACGTTTCCAGTGAGGGTTGGACTCCGCCAAGGCTGTCCTTTGTCACCGATTCTGTTCATAACTTTTATGGACAGAATTTCTAGGCGCAGCCAAGGCGTTGAGGGGTTCCGGTTTGGTGGCCACGGGATTAGGTCTCTGCTTTTTGCAGATGATGTAGTCCTGATGGCTTCATCTGGCCGGGATCTTCAGCTCTCACTGGATCGGTTCGCAGCCGAGTGTGAAGCGACCGGAATGAGAATCAGCACCTCCAAGTCCGAGTCCATGGTTCTTGCCCGGAAAAGGGTGGAGTGCCATCTCCGGGTTGGGGAGGAGACCCTGCCCCAAGTGGAGGAGTTCAAGTACCTAGGCGTCTTGTTCACGAGTGGGGGAAAAGTGGATCGTGAGATCGACAGGCGGATCGGTGGGGCGTCTTCAGTAATGCGGACGTTGTATCGATCCGTTGTGGTGAAGAAGGGGCTCTTGCTAAAGATGGAACATTTGGCAGAAATACCGGACAATTCCACAAACTTTATGGCTGGCTCACATCGTGGTCACTCCGTGATCACGTACGACCGCCAGACACTTCTGGATGTGGACATATCGGGCCGTTTTGGACTGATAGACGCGTGCGTGCTAAACATGCTAACTAGCATGGGAATACGTCGGCGGCTACATCCAGCGGCCTGTGAAGCAGCGGAGTCTAGTAGCAGCGAGGGCCGTCTACGGAGCAGACGCCAGCGGTGTGATCGGAAACGCGGATGCCGAGCGGGGCTAAAAACAAAGCAGAAGGCTAATCCCCACAGAACACCACTTTCCTCCATCCCGAAGACGGATTTAGATGGAAAATGCGAGACTACTGGTCTGGGTAAGGAGTCAGTTAAATTAGAACAAGTTTTTTCTGCTTTGAGTGTTTCAGAGTTGGACATTTGTTTTACTGAGGTGGCTAACCATGATGCGTGCAGTTTATCAAAGCAACAAACAAACAATCGGAAAATCCCCGTTACTGAGGTGTCTAACCATGATGCGTGCAGTTTATCAAAGCAACAAACAAACAATCGGAAAATCCCCGTTACTGAGGTGGCTAACCATGATGCGTGCAGTTTATCAAAGCAACAAACAAACAATCGGAAAATTCCTGTCGTATCAATTCCTAGATATGGTCGTAACTATACTAAATGCACTGGGCATAATAAACACAACATTATTAATATTGCTACTATGGATAATTTGATCAAAAACTCCCTAAAACAGCCCACTACCTATAATATAGGTTTTTTAAACATAAGATCATTGTCTCCTAAAACGTTGTTAGTTAATGATATTATCAGAGACAACAATCTTAACGTCATCGGTCTCAGCGAAACCTGGCTTAAACCAAACGACTTTTTTGCGCTAAATGAGGCATGTCCTCCTAACTTTACACATGCGCATATTGCCCGTCCGCTTAAAAGGGGTGGGGGGGTCGCACTAATATACAACGAAAACTTTAACCTTAGTCCTAACATAAATAATAAATATTAATCGTTTGAGGTGCTTACTATGAGGTCTGTCACACCACTGCCTCTACACCTGGCTGTTATCTACCGCCCCCCAGGGCCCTATTCGGACTTTATCAATGAATTCTCAGAGTTCGTTGCTGATCTAGTGACACACGCCGATAATATAATCATAATGGGGGACTTTAATATCCATATGAATACCCCATCGGACCCACCGTGCGTAGCGCTCCAGACTGTAATTGATAGCTGTGGTCTCACACAAATAATAAATGAACCCACGCATCGCAACGGTAATACGATAGACCGAGTGCTTGTCAGGGGCATCACTGTTTCCAAAGTTACGATACTCCCGTATACTAAAGTATTGTCCGATCATTACCTTATAAAATTTGAGGTTCAGACGCATGTTCGTCAAACTAATAATAATAATAACTGCTATAGCAGCCGCAACATTAATACAGCCACAACGACAACTCTTGCTGACCTACTGCCCTCGGTAATGGCACAATTCCCAAAGTATGTGGGCTCTATTGATAACCTCACTAACAACTTTAACGACGCCCTGCGCGAAACCATTGATAACATAGCACCGCTAAAGTTAAAAAAGGCTCCGAAAAAGCGCACCCCGTGGTTTACAGAAGAAACTAGAGGTCAGAAATTATTATGTAGAAAGCTGGAACGCAAATGGCGCACGACTAAACTTGAGGTGCACCATCAAACATGGAGTGATGGTTTAATAACTTATAAACGCATGCTTACCTTAGCTAAAGCTAAATATTACTCAAATCTCATCCACCGTAGTAAAAACGATCCTAAATTTTGTTTAGTACGGTAGCATCGCTAACCCAACAAGGGACTCCTTCCAGTAGCTCAACCCACTCAGCTGATGACTTTATGCAATTCTTTAGTAAGAAAATTGAAGTCATTAGAAAGGAGATTAAAGACAATGCGTCCCAGCTACAACGGGGTTCTATTAACACTGATACGATGGTATATACGGCGGATACTGCCCTCCAAAATAGTTTCTCTCGTTTTGAGGAAATAACATTAGAGGAATTGTTACAACGTGTAAATGGAATAAAACAGACAACATGTTTACTTGACCCTCTTCCTGGGAAACTGATCAAGGAGCTCTTTGTATTATTAGGTCCATCAGTGCTAAATATTATAAACGTATCACTCTCCTCGGGCACTGTTCCCCTAGCATTCAAAAAAGCGGTTATTCATCCTCTTCTTAAAAGACCTAACCTCGATCCTGACCTCATGGTAAATTACCGACCGGTGTCTCACCTTCCCTTTATTTCAAAAATCCTTGAAAAAATTGTTGCGGAGCAGTTAAATGAACACTTAGCGTCTAACAATCTATGTGAAACCTTTCAATCCGGTTTCAGGGCAAATCACTCCACGGAGACAGCCCTCGCAAAAATGACTAATGATCTATTGCTAACGATGGATTCTGATGCGTCATCTATGTTGCTGCTCCTCGATCTTAGCGCTGCTTTCGATACCGTCGATCATAATATTTTATTAGAACGTATCAAAACACGAATTGTTATGTCAGACTTAGCCCTGTCTTGGTTTAACTCTTATCTTACTGATAGGATGCAGTGTGTCTCCCATAACAATGTGACCTCGGTCTACGTTAAGGTAACGTGTGGAGTTCCCCAGGGTTCGGTCCTTGGCCCTGCACTCTTCAGCATCTACATGCTGCCGCTAGGTGACATCATACGCAAATACGGTATTAGCTTTCACTGTTATGCTGATGACACCCAACTCTACATGCCCCTAAAGCTGACCAACACGCCGGATTGTAGTCAGCTGGAGGCGTGTCTTAATGAAATTAAACAATGGATGTCCGCTAACTTTTTGCAACTCAACGCCAAAAAAACGGAAATGCTGATTATCGGTCCTGCTAGACACCGAACTCTATTTAATAATACAACTCTAACATTTGACAACCAAACAATTATACAAGGCGACACGGTAAAGAATCTGGGTATTATCTTCGATCCAACTCTCTCCTTTGAGGCACACATTAGCGTTACTAAAACGGCCTTCTTTCATCTCCGTAACATCGCTAAAATTCGCTCCATTCCGTCCACTAAAGACGCTGAGATCATTATCCATGCGTTTGTTACGTCTCGCCTCGACTACTGTAACGTATTATTTTCGGGTCTCCCCATGTCTAGCATTGAAAGATTACAGTTGGTACAAAATGCGGCTGCTAGACTTTTGACAAGAACAAGAAAGTTTGATCATATTACGCCTGTACTGGCTCACCTGCACTGGCTTCCTGTGCACTTAAGATGTGACTTTAAGGTTTTACTACTTACGTATAAAATACTACACGGTCTAGCTCCATCTTATCTTGCCGATTGTATTGTACCATATGTCCCGGCAAGAAATCTGCGTTCAAAGGACTACGGCTTATTAGTGATTCCCAAAGCCCAAAAAAAGTCTGCGGGCTATAGAGCATTTTCCGTTCGGGCTCCAGTACTCTGGAATACCCTCCCGGTAACAGTTTGCGATGCCACCTCAGTAGAAGCATTTAAGTCTCACCTTAAAACTCATTTGTATACTCTAGCCTTTAAATATACATCCTTTTTAGACCAGTTGATCTGCCGTTTCTTTTCTTTTTCTTCTATGTCCCACTCTCCCGTGTGGAGGGGGTCCGGTCCGATCCGGTGGCCATGTACTGCTCGCCTGTGTATCGGCTGGGGACATCTCTGCGCTGCTGGTGCGCCTCCGCTTGGGATGGTTTCCTGCTGGCTGCGCTGTGAACGGGACTCTCGCTGCTGTGTCTTGGATCCTCTTTGGACTGGACTCTCGCGACTGTGTTGTATCCATTGTGGATTGAACTTTCACAGTATCATGTTAGACCCGCTCGACATCCATTGCTTTCCTCCTCTCTAAGGTTCTCATAGTCATCATTGTCACCGATGTCCCACTGGGTGTGAGTTTTCCTTGCCCTTATGTGGGCCTACCGAGGATGTCGTGGTGGTCTGTGCAGCCCTTTGAGACACTAGTGATTTAGGGCTATATAAGTAAATATTGATTGATTGATTGATTGATCATCACTATGATTGAATTTACCGGTCGATCTACGTTCCCATCCTCACCTATGGTCATGAGCTTTGGGTCATGACCGAAAGGATAAGATCACGGGTACAAGCGGCCGAAATGAGTTTCCTCCGCCGTGTGGCGGGGCTCTCCCTTAGAGATAGGGTGAGAAGCTCTGCCATCCGGGAGGAGCTCAACGTAAAGCCGCTGCTCCTCCACATCGAGAGGAGCCAGATGAAGTGGTTCGGGCATCTGGTCAGGATGCCACCCGAACGCCTCCCTAGGGATGTGTTTAGGGCACGTCCAGCTGGTAGGAGGCCACGGGGAAGACCCAGGACACGTTGGGAAGACTATGTCTCCCGGCTGGCCTGGGAACGCCTCGGGATCCCCCGGGAAGAGCTAGACGAAGTGGCTGGAGATAGGGAAGTCTGGGCTTCCCTGCTTAGGCTGCTGCCCCCGCGACCCGACCTCGGATAAGCGGAAGATGATGGATGGATGGATGGAAAATAAATTAAATAAAATAGGTTGATTGGCAACAACTAAATTGGCCCTAGTGTGTGAATGTGTGTGTGAATGTTGTCTGTCTATCTGTGTTGGCCCTGCGATGAGATGGCGACTTGTCCAGGGTGTATTCCGCCTTCCGCCCGATTGTAGCTGAGATAGGCGCCAGCGCCCCCCGTCACCCCAAAAGGGAATAAGCAGTAGGAAATGGATGGATGGATATAAAATAAATTAAATGAAATAGGTTGATTGGCAACACTAAATTGGCCCTAGTGTGTGAATGTGTGTGTGAATGTTGTCTGTCAATATGTGTTGGCCCTGCGATGAGGTGGCGACTTGTCCAGGGTGTACTCCGCCTTCTGCCTGATTGTAGCTGAGATAGGCACCAGCGCCCCCCGCCACCCCAAAGGAAATAAGCGGTAGAAAATGGATGGATGGATGGATGAATAAAATAAATTTAAATAAATGATAAATGGGTTGTACTTGTATAGCGCTTTTCTACCTTCAAGGTACTCAAAGCGCTTTGACATTACTTCCACATTTACCCATTCACACACACATTCACACACTGATGGAGGGAGCTGCCATCCAAGGCGCCAACCAGCACCCATCAGGAGCAAGGGTGAAGTGTCTTGCTCAGGACACAACGGACGTGACGAGGTTGGTACTAGGTGGGAATTGAACCAGGGACACTCGGGTTGCGCACGGCCAATCTCCCACTGCGCCACGCCGTCCCTTAAATCAATTAAAGTAAATAAAAAAAAAAACACATATATAAAATAAATAAAATAAAATAGGTTGATTGGGAACAACTAAATAGGCCCTAGTATGTGAATGTGTGTGAATGTTGTCTGTCTATCTGTGTTGGCCCTGCACCCCAAAAAAGGACAAGCGGTAGAAAAATGGATGGATGGAAATGTAATTTAATTCAAATATATCTCCAAAGACATGCACCTGGGGATAGGTTGATTGGCAACACTAAATTGGCCCTAGTGTGTGAATGTGAGTGTGAATGTTGTCTGTCTATCTGTGTTGGCCCTGTGATGAGGTGGCGACTTGTCCAGGGTGTACCCGGCTTCCGCCCGATTGTAGCTGAGATAGGCACCAGCGTCCCCCGCGACCCCGTAAGGGAGAAAGCGGTAGAAAATGGATGGATGGATATATTAAAGTGAATTACAATTAAACAAAGTAAATTTAATTTAATTTAATTTATTTAATTTAATGAATTAAATTACATTGAAATAAATCTAAGTAAATTAAATGGAATTAAATGTAATTATTTACATACAATTAAATTGAATTAAACTGAATTAAATAACAATAAATTAAAGTAAATAAAATAAAATGTTATATAAAATAAATAAATACAATACAATGCAATTAAATTGAATTAAATTCACGTGAATTTAAATAATTAAGTTAAATAAAATAAAATTACTTTTTATTATTGTTTATTTAAAATTATAATTTTGAATGTGCACTAAAAAAAATAAATAAATAAATAAATAAATATATATATATATATATATATATATATATATATATATATATATATATATATATATATATATATCTTCTACAGACAGCTCAATAATTTACTGTAAATGTATGGTGTTTTTCTTCACACCCAAATACTGTATGTTGAAAAACAGTACCTGTGTTTTTTTACAGCAAAATTCCGGTGACTGCTGCTCCGAGGTTCTTTTTACCATAAATTCTACTGTCGTTACTTTAAAGGTACAATTGTGTTAATGAAAATAGGGTCATTTTTACAGTGAACGTTTTTTTTAAAGATCACCTGCTTGTGCCACAGTTTCCAAGATTTGTTATTTATTATATTGAATCAAATATAATTTTAAGGTATTTTCTTTTGAATGCACAAAGTAAAATGCCAGAATGAACAAATGAATACAAATAAGATCTGTGTGCTGATGCAAAACAAACAAAATCTGGACATCAGCCTCTAGGGCAACAAAGTGTCCTCTAATCCAGCAGGTCTCTAAACTGGTAAAGCGGTGTATTTTGCAACGTACATTTCCCCCCTACTTTGTACCGTGGATGAAATAATCTGAGGCTTGAATGGAAACAAATCCTTTGCAGCCGGGCTCAGAAATCTGACGGAAAGCCCTTCCAGAAATGTCGGCTGTGTTTTTGCACCAGATTAATGCCTCAAAGATTACAACAATATAGTGTTTGTGCGGCCACATGACTCCGGTAACAACAGCAGACGTTTCAAGTAATGTCACTTTTAACTCCAAGGCGCTTTAGGCCATGATTGCACGCGAGCAAAGCTTTTTTTGTTTGGAAAACATATTTTTCTCCAAAGATGGCAGAGTGAAAGTTCTATGGACAGCAATTGTGTTTTAAAATAAAGCTATGTCCACAGTAAAAACCAGTACACATGAATCATTTCAGAAAAGGGCCTATGACACAAAAAAAATCTAAATATTACATCAAAATAAATGTAATTAAAATTGAAAACATAAATATATTTTGCAATAATTTTGTAGTTTACAACAATTACATTTAAAAAAATAAATAAACCTAAAAAAACAGTGGATTTGTGGCAGAAAAAGTCTCACTAGCACTAACTATGGATAATAAAACTAAGCAGACTTGCACATGTTTTCCAACTGGGCTTTTATTTGGTTTGTTTACTGGCATTATTCTTACATTCTATTTTCACGACAGCATCAATCACTTTTATTTTATTTTATTTTTGTTCTATTCATAGTCATTTCCTATTCATCAATCCTAATTAAAACCTACTCTATTTATATATCCTATTCCATTTCAATTAGTACAGAGCATCCAGAAGGTATTCACAGAGCTTTACTTTTTTCCATATTTTGTTATGTTACAACCTTATTATACATAATTATACATTTGTATCCTCAAAATTCTACACACAATACCCCATTATAACTATGTTAATTATTTTTTTTAAATTTTGCAAATGTATTATGAATACAAATATTTGAAGAAATCACATGTACTTAGGTATTCACAGACTTTGCTAGAAATTACAGCCTCAAGTCTTTCTAAATGCCACAAGCTCGGCACACCTATCTTTGGGCATTTTTGCCCATTCCACTTTGCTCAGCAAAGCAGCACCTCTGAAGCTCAGGTTGGATGGGACGCGTTGGTTTTCATTCAGGATGTCTCTTTACATTCATCTTTCCCTCTATCCTTACGAGCCTCCTAGCTTGTGCCGCTGACAAACATCCCCACAGCATGATGCTGCCACCACCATGCTTCACTAAAGAGATGGTATTGGCGGTGCCTGTTTTCCCCAAATTTGAGGCCTGGCATTCACACCAAAAAGTTCAATCTTTGTCAAATCAGACCAAAGAATTTTGTTTCTCATGGTCTGAGAGTCTTTCAGGTGCATTTTGGCAAACGTATTTCTCGGAAAAAACACTCTAATGACCACAATTGTTTTAAGGTTTAGTCTGCGGGCTATAGAGCGTTTTCCGTTCGGGCTCCAGTACTCTGGAATGCCCTCCCGGTAACAGTTCGAGATGCTACCTCAGTAGAAGCATTTAAGTCTCACCTTAAAACTCATCTGTATACTCTAGCCTTTAAATATACCTCCTCTTTAGACCAGTTGATCTGCCGCTTCTTTTCTTTTTTCTCCTATGTCCCCCCCGCCCTTGAGTCGAGACCCAGGATGGACCGCTCGTCGGGACCCAGGATGGACCGCTCGCCTGTGTATCGGTTGGGGACATCTCTACGCTGCTGATCCGCCTCCGCTTGAGATGGTTTCCTGTGGACGGGACTCTCGCTGCTGTCTTGGATCCGCTTGAACTGAACTCTCGCGGCTGTGTTGGAGCCACTATGGATTGAACTTTCACAGTAACATGTTAGACCCGCTCGACATCCATTGCTTTCGGTCCCCTAGAGGGAGGGGGGGTTGCCCACATCTCATATTTCCAAGATGGCGGCGCGCATGGACGCGACGTCTCAGGCTCTCCCCTTAGGTGCATTGTTTTTATTGTTTTCATATAGTTTGTTACTAGCCCAGTCAGCAACTTGCTGGGCGAAGGTTATGTACAGCCCTCTATCTTTTTTTACTATTTATACTACCATATTGTATATGCACCTTAGGAGGAGCTGCTCCAATTTCGTTGTTCTTTGAACCTGTTCATTGCAATAATCCCAATAAAACTCTATTCTCTATTCTATTCTATTCTATCTGAGGTCCTCTCCAAGGTTTCTCATAGTCAGCATTGTCACTGGCGTCCCACTGGATGTGAATTCTCCCTGCCCACTGGGTGTAAGTTTTCCTTGCCCTTTTGTGGGTTCTTCCGAGGATGTTGTAGTCGTAATGATTTGTGCAGTCCTTTGAGACATTTGTGATTTGCGGCTATATAAATAAACATTGATTGATTGGTTGATTGGAGGTTTTTATCTTTAAACCACAACACTAAATTGGCCCCAGTGTGTGAACGTGAGCGTGAATGTTGTCCGTCTATATGTGTTGACCCAGTGATGAGGTGGCGACTTGTCCAGGGTATACCCCGCCTACCGCCCGAATGCAGCTGAGATAGGCTCCAGCGACCCCCCTGCGACCTCCAAAGGGGCAAGCGGTATGAAAATGGATGTATGGACATTTGCAAAATAAAAATAAAAAAATATATATATTTTCACATTATCATTGTGGGGTATTGTTTTTAGAATTTTGAGGACAAAAAAGAATTTATTCCATTTTGGAATAAGGCAGTAACGTAGCCAAATGCGGAAAAATGAAGCACTGTGAATACTTTTTGGATGCACCGTATATACATACTATCGTTCTTGTGGTACTAATTGGGTTAAATCTGGTGCTGGTGGAGGCTCTGTATGCCCTCCTTGTCATGACGAGGACTTGGGTGTGGTTTGTTTTCCCGTGGTGCAAAGCAATGTGACCGAGAAAGAGCATGGATCATGGGCATGGATAACTTAGGTGTGTAGGAGGTGATGTCGCCAGGCTGACTGCCTGGCAACTACAGGCTTAAATAGTGCTGTGGTGCTTGAAAACAGGTGCATGAGTCCAAATGAATCAGGTGCGTGAGTCGTGAGGGCAGGTGAACTGATTGGTAGGCATGGAAACAAAACAATGGAGTGAAAAAACAGGAACTAATGGAGTATTGAAGTAATCTAACAACTTAACAGAACATGATCACAAAGACATGACACTCCAAACAAAACCTGACAGTACAAAGATAATAATTCTGAATTTTATGTATGAACGTATACAGTAGAATCACCTTAGTAGATCAATTTCGATCTAGCAGGGTTGCCAGATGATGGTCATACTTACATTAGCCTGGCTTTGCACTCTACTGCCTTTGTATGGTGGCTGCCCATGGCTTCATTGATATGATGAACATTGATTATGACCTGTCTACTACAGACTAGATACTATTTCTCTTGGTGTTGAAAACAGGGCCTGTGTTGCTTGCCGCGTGTGGATAATGGCATTGAGGTTGGGAAAATAGATTCTTCCAAATTGGCTCAGATCTAAATAAATATGTCAATCATTCCAATTCTTTGCTGGGTCTCAAAACATGTCCTATTGTGTAGGGGAATGACATGTAAGTAAGGATTTATGGGCCTCATATGAAGCCATTGTGGAGTCTCTATGTGAGCACGGCCCCATATATGAATATGGCAAAAAGGTATGAAATTTAAAGCCAAGAGTAGAAAAAGCTCCATGCAGAGGTCCCAAATGCTTTAAAAAAACCGACAACAAAAATTGGCATAAAAATTGCACCGATGCCGGATTTAAAGGCCTACTGAAACCCACTACTACCGACCACGCAGTCTGATAGTTTATATATCAATGATGGAATATTAATTTTGAAACACATGCCAATACAGCTTTTTTAGTTTACTAAATTACAATTTTAAATTTCCCGTAAGTTTTCGTCCAGGAAACGTCGTGTAATGATGACGTGTACGCAAGACGTCACACGTTTTTAGGAAGTATGAGCGCTACGCACACACACAGCTAAAAGTCGTCTGCTTTAACGGCATAATTACACAGTATTTTAGAGATATGTGTTGCTGAATATTTTGCAATTTGTTAAATTAATATTGGAGAAGTCAAAGTAGAAAGATGGAGTTTGGAAGCTTTAGCCTTTAGCCACACAAACACACGGTGATTCCTTGTTTAAAATTCCCGGAGGTGAAAATTTACTATGGATCAAAGCGCGGTCAAGCAAACATGAATCCAGACCAAATGTCAACCAGCAGGTTTCGGTGAGAAAATTGTGGTTAAAAAGTCGCTTCTTACTGGAGAAAAGCTGAGCTTGGGCCGTCCATGAAGCTGCCGTCGACTCCCTTGAGACATTGGCGTCAGGACACCCGTGTACGTACACCTATTAAACTCACTAAAACACTAGCAACACAATAGAAAGATAAGGGATTTCCCAGAATTATCCTAGTAAATGTGTTTAAAGACATCGGAATCCGTCCCAATGAAATCGCGTTTTTTTTTAACTCTTTTTTTTTTTTTTTTTTCTAGTCCGTCGCTATCAATATCCCCAAACACAAATCTTTCATCCTCGCTCAAATTAATGCGGAAATTGTCGTTTTCTCGGTCCGAATAGCACTTTTTGCTGGAGGCTCCCATTAAAAACAATGTGAATATATGAGGAGCCCCCACACTTGCGACGTCCTTTTCTGCGACTTCCGGTAGAGGCAGGGTTTTTCTCTTAACACCGACAGTTGCGAACTTTATCGTGGATGTTCTCTACTAAATCCTTTCAGCAAAAATATGGCAATATCGCGAAATGATCAAGTATGACACATAGAATGGACCTGCTATCCCCGTTTAAATAAGAAAATCTCATTTCAGTAGGCCTTTAAATATGCACTTCACTATATACTAGGGTTGTCCCGATACCAATCGTTTGGTACCGGTACCAGAATGTATTTCGATACTTTTCTAAATAAAGGGGAACCACACAAAATGGCATTGTTGGCTTTATTTTAACAAAAATTCTTATGGTATATTGAACATATGTTTGTTATTGCAAATTTCTCCTTAAATAAAATAGTGAAAATACGAGACAACCTTTCTTTTAGTAGTAAGTAAACAAACAAATGCTCCTAATTTGACTGCTGACATATGTAGTAACAAATTGTGTCATTTTCCATTCTATTATTTTGTCAAAATTAGAGGGAAAAGCAGTAGAAAATTAATTATTATTGTACTTGTTCATTTACTGTTAATATTGGCTTATTTTCCGTCTTAACATGTTCTATCTACACTTCTGTTAAAATGTAATATTCACTTATTCTTCTACTGTTTGGATGCTTTACATTAGTTTTGGATGATATCACAAATTTGGGTATCAATCCACAGAATCATACATCGGTCATAATTTAAGCCCTCATGTGTTCAGGGACGTATATCCTGAGTTTGTAAACATAATATAAATACAATTAAAAAAATTAAAAAAAAGACTCTGTGATGCTAAAAATATCCATGTAATCATAGTAGTATCGACTAGATACGCTCTTGTACTTGGTATCATTACAGTGGATGTCAGATGTAGATCCACCCATGGTGTTTGTTTACATTGTGAAACGCCAGCTTGTTAACGGTAACGCTGGTGAGCTATTGTATCGTTTAGCTATTCCTCGTCCTGCAGGAATGATACTTGTGACAAACGTGATTTATTTGTCTCCATGGAGACAAGGATTAATAATTTAGAACTAGCTAAAACACTGCAGACTGCGGCTGAACGTTAGCCGCTAGCTAGCTAACCACGTTTTATATACCTCTTCCTGAGGGCGTTTCAGTGTTATAACGTCACCTTAATTGTTCGTTTGTCTGTCTGCTTGCAAGTACTCTGTGAGTGTGCGCTGCCAAACATGCTCCTCTGCTCGTACAACCAGCAATGTTATGACGTGACTACAGTGTGCCGTGATGCCCTTTAAAAAAACAAAAAAGGTAGGGGACCGCTACTTTTTACAGGCGGTATAGTATCGAATATGATTAATTAGTATCGCGGTACTTTACTAGTACCGGTATACCGTGCAACCCTGCTATATACTAAAACAACATTACGAGACACAGAACACTAATCACAGGTAAAAAGCAGATCTGAAAAGGTGAGTTTTGAGAAGGCTTTTGAAGGTCTGAAGGTCTGAGCCAGGGGTAGGGAACCTATGGCTCTAGAGCCAGACGTGGCTCTTTTGATGACTGCAGCTGACTCTCAGATAAATCTTAGCTGACATTGCTTAACACGATAAGTAATCAAAAATTCCGCTGGTAATCACAGTGTCAAAAATAACATTCAATATATAAAACATTCTCATGCATTTTAATCCATCCATCTGGTTTCTACCGTACCTGTTCAAGAAGTCGCATTATTGGTAAGAAGTATTTTATTTATTGTTGGTTAGCTTCAGAATAATGTTATTAAAAAGAAAAAGAGACTTATTATAGTCTGAAAATGTTGGTCTTACTTAAAAATGTACGCATATAGTTGTATTCGGTCTTAAAAAAATATTATATGGCTCTCACGGAAATACTTTAAAATATTTGGCTTGTATGGCTCTCTCAGCCAAAAAGGTTCCCGACACCTGGTCTGAGTAGTCACGGATGGGTTTGGGGAGAGAGTAAAAATATATATACTGGTATATATCTTTAAATTCATACACTGATTTTTTTTTTTTTCTAACAATACAATTTTAAACGTATGTTTTTAGGCCATTTCCATGAAACCAGAAGAAGCTTTTCTAACCTGTAACTGGCTGTTTCGTTATAATTATTATACCAAATAATACATTACAAGATGTTGTTGTTGAATCAAGAATCAATTCTTAATATATAATACAATACAATATAGAACATATATATATATATATATATATATATATATATATATATATATATATATATAAACAGTTAGAATAACAATCTACATTTGATGTTATTAATTTACTCAACTGTAACCCAAACACAGACGTGAAGCTCTTCCTCTCTACAACCTACAATCCGAGATTTCCATAATGTCCCCATTTTTTGCTACATTTCTGCTCACTATTTTCCAGTTTGTGGCCTTCACAGTAACTGAACGGCATCGCAATTCCCCATGCCACGGAATGGGCTGAGGGTCGTAAAGAAGTCAGGACGCATGCGCGTTATTCGCGAGTCCAAAAAACGTGCGCATTCAAAGGAACTTATTGTTAGCAGGTTATTATCAAATTAAATTTGACAGGCCCCAATACATATATACAGGTCACTGTGGTTAGTAGCCAGAAGTTACTGCCTCGTTTAGTAATTTTATATATATATATATATATATATATATATATATATATATATATATATGCAATTAAAGTTCTTTGAATACTTAAATAAACGATTACTAAACGAGGCGGTAGATTCTGGCTACCGAACACAGTAACCTGCCGCAATGATTGACATGTCGACCGACAGCCAGCCCGAGACTTCATGAATGTCTTACAGTCGGAGACCGAACCCAAAATAAAAGTCAGCCAGAGTGCAGTGGAATAATGCACACTTGCGACACTTTTATTTCTGTCACCTGTGGTCATTGACTTCTGCCGTCGTCCTCCCACAAGTCATACGAGAACAATGTTTGCGTGGCGTCCAGGATCATAACAGAGTGTGACAAGGCTGTCATGTATGTAGCATGGTGCGTCCTCAGCTCAGAGACAGTCGGCGTCATGCTCGGACGTCTCGCCACCAGCTGGACTCTCACCCTCTCTGCTCTTCTGTCACACTCGATCTTTCTCGCTTTAGTTTCCCTCTTTCTACCAACCCCACGCTCACTCTTTCCATGCCCCTCGACACAACGTAGTGTGTGTTAAACGCACACGTTGTCAAAAGCAAGAGGACAATCGCCACAAAGGTTATTTACATCCAGGCAAAGTAAAGTTAGCCAACTAAAAATGTTATAACTACCGTATTTTTCGGACCATAGGGCACACTATTCAGGTCTTTTTTCATACCAAAGGCGCACTGGATTATAAGGTGCATTAAAGGGGTCTGTGGAGGGAGGTGTGGCCAGTGCTGCTTGCAGGAGCGAAAGTCACCGCCTCTGTCAATGGTACTGAGGACAGAGTGCCCATCAGATGGGGGCGTGGCAGTGCTGACGGCGATATACAACTGAACAGGCGATTAGATCTCCCAGGTGGTACTAGTTATCTAGTCATCTGTTGTCTTTAACAGCAAGCGACCGGGAACAGGAGTGGAGAGAGAATACGGAGGTGACTGAAAAGTCACATCCTGCTGGAGAAAACTTTGATAAAATCTATGTAGATTAAAACCTGGTTAAAAACTACACGCTTGGCTCCTTTGCCGTGTGAAAGAGTGGAATTGCTTCCACAGGGTCATATTATGTATTTTTTTTCTGAAATTAAAATGTTTCCTTGTGGTCTATATAACATGTGATGGTGGTTCATTGTTCAAAATGTTGCATAGATGATGTTTTTTACGGATCATCTTCGAGTCGCTTTCTGCGGTCGCTTCAGGAGGCGCCGGTTTGTGGGCGATCTCATTTACGTGGCTCACCTTCGACAGCGTCTTCTCCCCGTCATCTTTGTTGTAGCGGTGTAGCGTGCAAGGACGGGAGCGGAAGAAGTATCAAGAGATGGAGCTAACTGTTTCAAAGACATTCAGACTTGACTTCAATTAAAAACGGAGCAGAAAATACTTTTTGGGAAATTTGCCTATAATTCACAACATTTATGAGGGACAAGAACACAGGTTTTTCTTTTTTTATGCATTCTAACTTGTGAATAAAAGTCTGCTTACAATACAGCCAATCGAAGCCATGACTTCATTGTGTCTATTGCGTTTAAGCCGACCATAAAACCCAAATAATTAACCATCCAAAAAGCGTCAACAATTCTACAGTTACATTTCGTGATCTGACTATTAACTATTAGCAACATTGTCATTATAAGCGCTAAAGTTAAGGACCTGCAGCATTTTTGGCGCATTGATCAGAGAAAGGCAACTTCCTTATGCTGCTACACTGACATCAGCTGGTGAGCTGCGTTCTTGCCTTGGAGCTCATGAAAGTTAACTCTTGATTATCCTCACCTGGATAGTAAAATGTGGACATAAACTGAGAAGTTGGTAGTGGGTGTACCTGACCCCAAAGACTGGCAACTACAGGCTTGAATAGTGGTGTGGTGCTTGAAAACAGGTGCGTGAGTTCAAATGAATCAGGTGCGTGAGTTGTGAGGACAGGTGAACTAATTGGTAGTGAAAAAACTAATGGAGTCTTGAAGCAATCCAACACAACTAAACAAAACATGATCACAAACACATGACAGATAGATAGATAGATAGATAGATAGATAGATAGATAGATAGATAGATAGATAGATAGATAGATAGATAGATAGATAGATAGATAGATAGATAGATAGATAGATGGATAGAGATAGATAGATAGATAGATAGATAGATAGATAGATAGATAGATAGATAGATAGATAGATAGATAGATAGATAGATAGATGGATAGATAGATAGATAGATAGATAGATAGATAGATAGATAGATAGATAGATAGATAGATAGATAGATAGATAGATAGATGGATAGACAGATGGATAGATAGTACTTCATTGATTCATTCAGGAGAGTTCCATCAGGAATATTCAAATTCCAGCAGCAGTGTAAAGAATTTAAATCGAATTTAAAAAGTAAAAAGTAAATCATGGGGGTATAAATGGAAACGAAATAGAAACATATTACAATAAGAATAAAAATGAAAAGCAACAATGAGAATAAAAATATAACAGTAAAATAAGAATATAACAAGAGAAACTAGGCAGTGGTGACCATGTTATGAAAACATATTGCACTATTATTATTTTGCATGAAAAAGTATTGCACTGTTATTTTTTTGCAATTACTGTCACTATTTAACATTTGCTTGCAATAGTTTTTTAGTTTTTTCTCTCTGGCACTCATCGAGGGTGGACGCTCCCCTTTCCTTTCCCTTATCTTTCCTGCTTGCTTCTTTGTTTTGTCTTGTTTTAACTTTCTTGTTGCCTCTTTTTGCACTGCTCTCCAAATCTAAACATCGGAACTATTTAACTGGCCTCAACAAAATTGACAAGATCTTGGGTTTGGGGGAACCTGCTGTCGTGACGAAGCGGTTGTTGCTGGACACACGACGGACTCTTGGGAGAAGAAGGAGGGCCGTGTGCCTGGCGACTCTTTTCTGTCGAGGACGTGAAGATATCCACCTATTCGGAATTATGACAACAGGACATCTGCTGATTGGAGTAAGCGTTGCTCTGGTTTGTCGACAAATTGGAAGTTGCTGGCAGTCTTCAAAGTACCCAAAGCTGCAACAAATGATTGGAGGATGCGGGAAGAACTGTGGATTACATCGGATTGTCTACCTCGCAGGTTTTGAGGACCAGTCATAGACAATTTTAGAGTGAAAAAGCAAATTTTATTTTCACTCGCATACAAATCATTTTAACTTGGATTTTTTCCCTGGCTTCAAGACTCTCCCAAAGATCACCGCAACCGAAGACATAACAAACTACCTTTTTGTCTCTCATGGACACACACCTGTTGTTGTGAACTTTGGACTAGCGACGGCAAATACATCAAGGCCGCGGAACAGAGACACACTATGGGCTTATACACACACACACACACACACACACACACACACACACACACACACACATCCACAAAAAAAATATATGCCACACATACACCCTCCTGTCCCGCAATCCGACGCCCTCGACGCAATCCCGTAGGGGTGATGAATGGATGGTCAGCGCCTGAGAGCTGCGGCCTACCACCATGACCTTGAACTACCTTCCCTCTGTTGCTAGATATCTCGAGATGTATGTTGTAATATGTATATGTGCTTTGCTATGGAGGTTTTTTCTCACTCCGAACTGGGCCCCCTTAGGAGCCCAGTCTGGATTGTATTTTTTTACTCATCCATCCCCAGCGTTTACCTTTTTCCCATCTTTTACGGGGCGCCTTATGGCGACCCATCAGCGTTCTTGTTCTGTAACCCTGTACACCAGGCGTGTCAAACTCAAATACAGAGTGGGCCAAAATTTTAAACGGAACAAAGCCGCCGGCCAAGGTTGAACAAATGAACCTTTTAATAGGGACCCAAACAAGTTTTGCATTAAATATTGAACAAGCAAGCCTTATATAACTTTAGTGACATGCAAAATCCAGTTTCAAATAATAATAATAATAATAAAAAAATATCAATGGCATATCAAATAAAATTTAAATAAGAATGTTATGCCTTTTTTTCTATTTGCAATCTTCTGAGGTAAATATAATTTTTTTTCCACAGGCTAATAATAAATTTGAAAATAAAATAACAATAATGAATGAACCAAACATTCAAGCCTTGAAGTAGCAAGAGAAAATGCATGAATAAAACGTTAATTATTGGTCAGTTTGCTGGAAGTTTCCCAGAAGAGTTGCAAGGGTTTCTGGGTAATTGTTCTGTTTCGGATGTTCACCCGAAATGTTTTTGTCATTCTTGTTTGGTGTGGGTTCACAGTGTGGCGCATATTTGTAACAGTGCTAAAGTTGTTTATACGGCCACCCTCAGTGTGACCTTTATGGCTGTTGACCAAGAATGCCTTGCATTCGCTTGTGTGTGTGTGTGTGTGTGTGTGTGTGTGTGTGTGTGTGTGTGTGTGTGTGTGTGTGTAAAAGCCACAAATATTATGCGACACGCTGGTAGTATGGAGGAAAAGCGGACCTGACGACAGGTTGTAGAGAACGCTAAAGGCAGTGCCTTAAATGCACGCCCCCAATATGGTTGTCCAGGTGGAAATCGGTAGAAATTCGGGAGAATGGTTGCCCCTGGAGATTTTCGGGAGGGGCACTGAACTTCGCGAGTCCACCAGGAAAATTAGGAGGGTTGGCAAGTATGAGTATTAGCGGTGAATGCGGTGTTACATTGGCACCGACGCTGTACAACACCGGCGGGCCAGCTCTAATGCTAAATTGATTTTGCCTCAAGGGCCAAATTAAATTACAAATTAAATTGACACCCATGCTGTACACTGTTTGTTTGTCTAATCTTAAACAGGTTTGTGCTGAAAACAAAGTTTCGTTGTACTTGTTGCAATGACAATAAAGACCTACCTACCTACCATAGTTAACTGTCTACTGTATGTCCACCGAGGGACTAAAAATAAAGTATCAGTCAGCGAGGAATGACTTTTGTGATCAGCATTGAAAGGGAATCATCGGAAATGGTAAAGCTTGTACTTGTCTGTCACTCGGCGGTCTATCGATCAGCGCAATTCTTGCAAAACCTACACAATACTTGGACAGTCTTTACATAAGTTCTAATAATGGTTATATTCAGTTCCCGGTGTATATTCTGTAAATTGTGTGCAGTAAACCTTTGATCTGCCGCCTCTTTTGTGCTCTGCCTCCCTCTCCTGCATGGAGAGGTTATTAGGTGAACACAGATGACCCGCTAGCTGTTCAAAGTTAGGACCCGGGGTGGACCACTCCTCTGTGCATCACTTGGGGGCGTCCCCTGCTGGCCCCACCATGGACTGGACTCTTACACTATTAACTAGATCCACTCGACGTCCATTGCACCGGCTGTGGTCCCCTCTGAGGTTTCTCATTGTATCCCACTTGGGTTGAGTTTTTATTGCCCTGATGTAGGATCTTTGCCAAGGATGTCATTATGGCTTGTGCAGCCCTTTGAGACACTTGTGATTAGGGACTATGTAAATAAACTTTGATTGATCGATTTTGAATGCTTTCGTCACTTCTTCAAACAGTGTAGCCTGTCCAATCGTTGCAGTCCTTTCATTTTTCTCGTGTTATTTCGAGCAGTCCCAGTGTTGAGTGCTCTATTTAAAAAAAAAAAAAAGAGCCGGGCAAGATTTCTATGGATTTGGAGTAAAGTCCATCACAAGATGGCCGAGGCGGCTGTGTTTTACAATCATTTTGCTACAAACCCCGTTTCCATATGAGTTGGGAAATTGTGTTAGATGTAAAAATAAATGAAATACAATGATTTGCAAATAATTTTCAACCCATATTCAGTTGAATATTCTACAAAGACAACATATTTGATGTTCAAACTGTCATGTCTTGTGATCATGTTTTGTTTTGTTATGTTCTGTTTTGCTTAAGACTCCATTGTTTCCTGTTTTTGCACTTCCTTGTTTGCCTTGTTACCATGCCATCCAATTAGTTTTCACCTTGTCCCCATGTCACGCACCTGTGTTCACTAATCACCACAGTATTATTTAAGCCACAGTTGCAAGGTAGTCAGCCTGGCGACATCACCATCCATCACCCTCGACAAACCCATGATATATATGTGACCCTTTTCTCGGTCACAGTAAGTGTTTTTTTTTTTAGTTGTTCATAGTTCTGCCATTGTGCAAGTTTTAGTTTATGTCCATAGTTTTGCCTTAGCACAAGTTTTGTTTTCTCAGCCAAGTTTTTGTAACTCCTTGTGAGCGCCTTTTGTTTGTTTCCTTTTTTGAGTGTTAAAATTAAATAATGTTTGTACCTTCGACCGTTGTCCGATCAAGTCACTTTGTACCTCGGGAAAACAAACCACACCACAGTCCACGCCTTGACGCAAACTGATAAACATTCAAAAAATTTTTTTGCAAATAATCAATAACTTTAGAATTTGATGCCAGCAACACGTGACAAAGAAGTTGAGAAAGGTGGAAATAAATACTGATAAAGTTGAGGAATGCTCATCAACCAACACTTATTTGGAACATCCACAGGTGTGCAGTCTAATTGGGAACAGATGGCTGCCATGATTGGGTATAAAAACAGCCCAGACTGGGAAAGCATTTAAGTCTCACCTTAAAACTCATGTGTATACTCTAGCCTTTATATAGACCTCCTTTTTAGACCAGTTGATCTGCCGCTTCTTTTCTTTTTCTCCTCTGTCCCCCCTCTCTTGTGGAGGGGGTCCGGTCCGATGACCATGGATGGAGTACTGGCTGTCCAGAGTCGAGACCCAGGATGGACCGCTCGTCAGGACCCAGGATGGACCGCTCGCCTGTGTATCGGTTGGGGACATCTCTACGCTGCTGATCCGGCTCCGCTTGGGATGGTTTCCTGTGGACGGGACTCTCGCTGCTGTCTTGGATCCGCTTTGAACTGAACTCTTGCGGCTGTGTTGGAGGCACTATGGATTGAACTTTCACAGTATCATGTTAGACCCGCTCGACATCCATTGCTTTCGGTCCCCTAGAGGGGGGGTTGCCCACATTTGAGGTCCTCTCCAAGGTTCTCATAGTCATCATTGTCACTGGCGTCCCACTGGGTGTGAGTTTTCCTTGCCCTTATGTGGGTTTTTCCGGGGATGTCGTAGTCGTAGTGGTTTGTACAGTCCTTTGAGACATTTGTGATTTAGGGCTGTATAAATAAACATTGATTGATTGATTGAAATAATTCCACATTCAAAGCTTCAAAAATTAGTGTTCTCAGTTCCCAAACGTTTATTGAGTGTTGTTAAAAGAAAAGGTGATGTAACACAGTGGTGAACATGCCCTTTCCCAACTACTGTGGCACGTGTTGCAGCCATGAAATTCTAAGTTAATTATTATTTGCAAAAAAAAAATAAGTTTGTGAGTTTGAACATCAAATATGTTGTCTTTGTATTGTGTTCAACTGAATATGGGTTGAAAAGTATTTGCAAATAATTGTATTCCCTATATATTTATATCTAACACAATTTCCCAACTCATATGCCTCCCACAACTCAAAATCAACCCTTTTCAAAATTTCAAGGATTGTTGCTCCATCGATTTACTATTGACTTTAAATCCAACAGCTGAGGTCTCACTGAGACATTAGCAACTAGTCAGATTACTATTGCGTGTCAAAGCATGGTTTCTATTTATGTTGACTGCAACACAACCTGTGATTACCAAAGCACTTAACAGTCAAAACAGCAATTGGAACCACTACTACTACCGTGTATGTTGACACACACATACACACACACAAAAACACACACACCTAGTGCATGTTAGGCTGCAGGCAGCCTGCGGCAGGAAATCGGTCAGCCGAGCCATCAGCGTGAAAACGGGGTCAAATTGGCCACTCAACTGGGGCTTAATCTTGCAGTCATTCCTAAAAACCCGCCTGCTACTCAGCTGCTCCATGCTGGAACCCGTATAAAAAAAAATAAAAAAAATAAAAAAAGTTGTAATGAGCACACAAATCAAGGCCATGCATGTGTGTGCATGTTGTGTACAAGCACGTCGAAGCCTCTGTTTCCTCGCTCTGCTGGCGTTTGTTTGCATGCTGCAATCAATGCCAAAACCATTACGGCACTGGCTCGAAGTAGAGCAGCCCCCCATTTTAGCAATTTGGCAGAGGCGGCGGCCCGCATATGGAATTATTTGATCAATGGCGTTGTGGCTTGATAGAGAGGAGTAAATTATATGATCAATGCTCGCGTTTGCGCTCACTTTGTCGAGGGGCTGTGTGCGATCCCTCACTGTGCTGTTGTGTTGTTCGGGGGGAATAAAAGGGCCTCGCTTCCTTCCCCGGGCTGTTTGTGTGTTTGCGGCCGGCCCGCCGCGGACGTTAATACGCTCGCTCTTTTGAGAGGTGGAAGCGGACCGGGCTATCAAATGGCAGGGATTAAAATAGAATGAGGCGGGAGTCGGAGAGACGAGCTAAATTATTGATGCGTATCATAATGCCTGTGAAGACGCAACACAAGCATCTTTCCTGGCAATTCACCTCCACCACCACACTCGTTATTACCATTTGATGATGGTTTTTGTACGGCCGTGACATATTTGTACTACCGGCAGTATTATTGTCAATGCAGTACAAAGGGCAGAAAATAAAATAAGAAAAGATAAAAATAATAAAACTAATATGTTTTGGTTACATTTAATACTATTCATGTATTTTTCATACGAGGATTGTACGGTATGCCGGTATTAGTATAGCACCGCGATACTAATGAGTCATATTCGGTAGTACACCGCCTCAGCATTCATTCACACCCCACACATTCATCAAAGGTTTTAAAGGGGAACATTATCACCAGACCAATGTAAACGTCAATATATACCTTGATGTTGCAGAAAAAAGACCATATGTTTTTTTAACCGATTTTCGAACTCTAAAAGGGTGAATTTGGCGATTGAAACGCCTTTCAATTGTTCGCTGTCGGAGCGATGACCTTTCACCCGTGACGTTACAACGGGAAGCAATCCGCCATTTTCTCAAACACATTATACACACAAGTCAAATCAGCTCTGTTATTTTCCGTTTTTTTCGACTGTTTTCCTTACCTTGGAGACATCATGCCTCGTCGGTGTGTTGTCGGAGGGTGTAACAACACGATCAGGGATGTATTCAAGTTGACTTACGTGGAGTGTGCATCGATTAGCACGGCATGCTAATCGATGCTGACATGCTATTTAGGCTAGCTGTATGTACATATTGCATCGTTATGCCTCATTTGTAGCTATATTTGCATCCAGCCTTTCCTTCCACCCACATTTAAAGCCAAACAAACACATACCAATTGACGGATTCAAGTACACCAGTGGTCAAAAGATGCGAAAGTCCCTCGTTTGTTCTGCACATTTTACCGACGACAGCAATGCTATGACAGATGACACTGAGATGTGTGGATATCCTGCGACACTCAAAGCAGATGCATTTCTAACGATAAAGTCAACAAAATCACAAAGGTGAGTTTTGTTAATGTTATTGTGCTAATTAAACATATTTGGTCACGGCATGACTGCCAGCTAATCGACGCTAACATGCTATTTAGGTCAGCTGTATGTACATTTGTAGCTATATTTGCATCCAGCCTTTCCCTCCACCCACATTTAATGCCAAACAAACACTTACCAATCGACGGAT
The DNA here is from genome assembly GCF_033978795.1 of Nerophis ophidion. Taxonomy (NCBI): domain Eukaryota; kingdom Metazoa; phylum Chordata; class Actinopteri; order Syngnathiformes; family Syngnathidae; genus Nerophis; species Nerophis ophidion. Next base: position 52,194,072 of record NC_084619.1, on the reverse strand, counting down.
TTAAGTTGCTCCAGTGGTCAAAAGATGCAATCGTTGGTTAGAAGGCGTTCGCCGAATAGCTTCAATTACTATTCGCTCAATAGCTTCAGTTTCTTCTTCAATTTTGTTTTCGCTATCTGCCTCCAAACTCCAACCGTTTGTTTGTAGTGGCGTCATTATGTGACATCACAGGAAAATGGACGGGTGGATTTTCAGATAACAAAAATCAGGCACTTTAAAACCTTTTTTCGGGATACTCCATGATGGGTAAAATTTTGAAAAAAACTTTGAAAAATAAAATAAACCACTGGGATCTGATTTTTATTGGTTTTAACCCTTTTGAAATTGTGATAATGTTACCCTTTAATAAACCTTCTAAACTGCAGTTCTGCCCTGGTGTTGCCTCCTTCCCTTTGTCTAGTACATAACAGTACAATCTGGCCAAAAACATGGCGGAACCAGGCGACACCAGAGAGGCCCAGTCTTGATTACCAGGACCTCTAACTTGTCCATTCTGGGTGCTGTTGTTAACGAGCACCAAGGGCTTTTTTCCGCTCGAGGGCAACTTGGAGAGAGGTTTTTTCAGACTTCACTCTCGGCTGGATTGCCTTATGCCATAACCCTGCAGTTTACCTCCCCAGTTTGAAGACCAGAGCATTGCAGTCTGGAACGAGAGCCCAAGATAGCTAGTCCTAGACCCTTTGAGGGAGATTTCGAGCTGTGTAGCAGTGTTCTTGTACAGTGCGATCTGATTTTTCAACACCAGCCCTCACGCTATTCAGTTGCAGGAGAAACACGGTTCGAGTCCACGTCGAGACATATACGGTACTTTATGGTACTCTGGCGGTATCTAATGTTTGATGGGGTCAAATTACACCCTGAGTTGGTTTTGCATGTATTTCCAGGGGAAATGCGTGAATTCATTTGGCTTTAATGGAAAAATCATTACAAAATAACAGGTTACGGCATATCAAACAATGGCCATTATAGAAGGGGGACAATGGGGAACTCCAATGAAAACTCACTTGATAGCTTGTGCTAAAATCAAGTTGGCCAAGGACGGACAGTGCAAATTTTGAGAGATTTCATCCCGCTAACCTTTGAAATGAACATTCTGTTGCACGATGTCATCTTAAAGACAATAAAATGATCGCAGGTCTCCCCAAAGGTTATTTGGGCTAAAGCTATCCATTATTTTAGTAATCTAGCGATTATTAGCTAGATTACTAAACTATACAATGCCTCAATGCATATTTTAGGGAATTTCGGGATTTTTTCTGCTAGTCATAACATTCGTTATTATATTTTTTTCTAATAAATGCAAATAATCAAAATAGAAATTGCTGTTCCAATACGTGTGCTTTGATACAAATACATGAAATAAAAAAATCCCCTTTGTTTGAAGCGACATACTTTGGATCACAACGCCCTTAGCAATTTATATAATTCAAATTGGAAATTTTTACTTATCAAATGAATGGACTAAAACGATTAATCGTTGCAATCCTAATCCTAATATGTAATTCTATCACATACATTTTTTTTATAATTTCATGTTAATGTTTGATTTTACTGTATTAATGTATAATTGCTTATCATAATGACCTACAATTTCTATTTTCCTTGACGATCATAGCTTTATGTTTACAATTTGTATCGAAATTAATTTATCAAATTTTAGACTATTACTTAATATGTACATATATATATATATATATTTATATATATATATATATATATATATATATATATATATATATATATATATATATACAGTATATATACATATATATATATATATATATATATATATATATATATATATATATATATATGTGTGTGTGTGTGTGTGTGTGTGTGTTTCGCAGGATTCCTGCCCTTCAGATATAAAAAAAATTATTTATATATACATATATATATATATATATATATATATATATATATATATATATATATATATATATATATATATATACATGTTTCACAGGTTTCCCTGTTCTTCAGATTTTTTAACTGTACAAATACATACATATATATATATGTATATATATATATATATATATATATATACATATATATATACGTATATATATATATATATATATATATATATATATATGCATATATATATATGTATATATATATATATATATATATATATGTATATATATATATATATATATATATATATATATATATATATATATATATATATATATATATATATATATATGTATATATATATATATATATGTTTCACAGGTTTCGCTGCTCTTCAGATTTTTTAAATATATAAATACATACATATATATATATGTTTTTATTATTATTATTTTATTTTTTTTTATTATATGAAGTATATTTTATTTTATTTTATTTTGAATTAATTCTCATTGTGTTGCATATTTTCCTTGATTCACATATCACAGCATTAAGCATTCGAACCATTCCATTAATTACTTTAACAAACATAAGGTACTGTTTTATATTATTTTATTTTAAATTCAAGGTGGGCAATGCATAATAATTCAATGATGCAGACAATGATGCTTTTCATGGCAATTCACCTCCTCAAATCGCCATGCCGACCGGTTTGCATAGATTATGCAACTCGCATACCATTTTTTAAATTGTTTGTTGTGTGCAGGGCGACGTTCAGAAGTGACCTCCAAAGAGACACCTCCGTCCTCAGTGCGTGTTTGTCTCTGCGGATGAGATCACTACCCGGGCTGTCATGGCCGACATGACTGTGTGCATTCAGGCTTGAGTGTGAGTGGCACACATCGGTGGCCCGGCAATACCTGGCGCTCTTCATTGCCGGCTCGTTGTCGTGTTTGCGTCGCCGGGAAAGGGAGAGACGGGCTGATAGCTCGGCTTTGAGCCTGATTTGTTTTTACCCCCACTTCTCCTGTCACACGGTAAAAGTTGAAACGTCGGGCGAATGATAAGAAAGCGACACGAGGAGGAGGAGGCAGGATAGGGGGAGGCGGCAGCGGCGGCGGCGACACAAAGAAGAGGCTGTCACACTCACTTAGACGCTGAAATATTAAAGTGAGCAGTCAGGTTGTAATTTTCCTGAGAAAGCCGAGGGGAGCGGAGGATAAGTGAAGCGAGAGGGAGGTAGGAGGGAGGAAAGGTATCACCGCTGATCTCTCTTTCCTCTCCTCTCGGAGGAGACATTTTTAATACGCCGACTTTAATTAGCTCGGCCTTGTACAGCCCGTCTCACTCGGCTCCTCGTCGTCTTTGCATGACATTAATTATTGAGGAGAGGACGGTCACAAGGATCTATCTGCACTTTCATTTCCACTTCGTTTTGGATGCCAACATCTGTCCTTCCGATACCGTACTATAGGAGAGTAACAGCATATTTCTATATATGCACACTTCCCATGAAAAGTGACGGACAGGAAGTGTTTACAATCGCATGTGGACTCTGACGTGCAGTCATCATGCAGCTCCTGGCGCACTCGGCTCCCTAAGATAGTGTTTTCTTATCTGGTTCCTCCGTGCTCAGCCACATATGTTTTTACAAAACCCAAAACCAGTAAAGTTGGCACTTTGTGTAAATGGTAAGTAAAAACAGAATACAATGATATGCAAATCATTTTCAACCTATATTTAATTAAATAGACTGCAAAGACAATATACTTAACGTTCAAACTGAAAAACGTTGTTATTTTTTGCAAATATTATCTCATTTGGAAATTGATGCCTGCAACATGTTTCAAAATAAGCTGGCACAAGTGGCAAAAAATCTCATCAAACACTTATTTGAACCTGCTAATTGAGAACACGTGGGTGCCATTTAAATTGCTTAGTCATTCACAAACAGGGATGTGGCGAGGGTCACCACTTTGTGAACAAATGCGTGAGCAAATTGTCAAATAGTTTAAGAGCAACATTTCTCAACGAGCTATTGCAAGGAATTTAGGGATTTCACCATCTACGGTCCGTAAGTCATCAGAAGGTTCAGAGAAACTGGAGAAATAGAATGAATGGATCCCTGGATCCTTCAGGCAATACTGCATCAAAAACTGACACCAGTGTGTAAAGGATATCACCACATGGGCTCAAGTCAAGTCAATTTTATTTATATAGCACGTTTACAACAACTTTTAACTTCAGGAACACTTCAGAAAACCACTGTCAGTAACTACAGTTGGTCGCTACATCTGTAAGTACAAGTTGAAAGTCTAGTATGCAAAGCAAATGCCAATCATCAACAACACCCAGAAACACTGCCGGCTTCGCTGGGCCTGAGCTCATCTAAGATGGACTGATGCAAGGTGAAAAAGTGTTCTGTGGTCTGAGAAGACCACATTTGAAATTGTTTTTGGAAATTGCGGACCTTGTGTCCTCCAGAACAAAGAGGAAAATAACCATCCGGATTGTTATACGCGCAAAGTTCAAAGGCCAGCCAGAATGGGAAAGAATTCCACTTGAAAAGCTTCAAAAATTGGTGTCCTCAATTCCCAAACGTTTACTGAGTGTTGTTCAAAGGAAAGGCCATGTGACACAGTAGTAAAATTGCCCCTGTGCCAACTTTTTTGCAATGTGGTGCTGCCATTAAATTCTAAGTTAATGATTATTTGCAAAACCAAGTAAGTTTCTCAGTTTGAACATTAAATATCTTGTCTTTGCAGTCACTTCAATTGAATATAAGTTGAAAAGGATTTGCAAATCCTTGTATTCTGTTTTTATTTACGGTTTACACATCATGCCAACTTCACTGGTTTTGGGTTTTGCACATGTAGCACTGTCCAAAGTGATTTTGATTTTCAGTTAGGTAAACTATTGCTGTCAAGAAAACACAACAAATTATCCTTTGCGACTAAATCATAACAGATATGACAACTTCAACTACAAAAAAGTGCTGAAATCCCATATCAATGAATTCAGTTAACTTCAGAACGTAAGTCAAGGTGGTCCTTTCAACTAAAATGTGATAAAATAGGTTGAACTAACATCTTTGTTAATTCTATTAAGTAATATTTTCCAGTGGACATTACATGATACAGAAACTTGAGTCAAATACATGTTAATGGATGTACGAGGTGTATAATGTGATGCGCTTTGGGTATCATCTCAGGTATAGTAAAGCACTATATAAATAGAGACCAACTATGACTGATTAATTGAGAAGTTTATTGACATCTTAAAGAATTGAATCCATGCAATGCTTTAAAAAGGCAACTGGATGGCACAAAAAGCCAAAAGGCTTGTTTCCATTGTGGTCCATCAAATACCCATCACATTCGATAGATTCAATAATAAAATATATATAACCTGTAACATGTATATAATAAGTTATATACATATACACATTTATTAATTATGTACAAATACACAGTATACATGTCAGGTGATTTGAAAAACAATAGATAAAAAATGTAAAGAGGGGTGTATATATATATATATATACACCCCTCTTTACATTTTTTATCTATATATACATATTTATATATATATATATATATATATATATATATATATATATATATATATATATATATATATACATATATATCCATATCCATCCATCCATTTTCTACCGTTTATTCCCTTTTGGGGTCGCGGGGGGCACTGGCGCCTATTTCAGCTACAATCGGGCGGAAGGCGGTGTACACCCTGGACAAGTCGCCACCTCATCGCAGGGCCAACACAGATAGAAAGAGAACATTCACACTCACATTCACACACTAGGGCCAATTTAGTGTTGCCAATCAACCTATCCCCAGGTGCATATCTTTGGAGGTGGAAGGAAGCCGGAGTACCCGGAGGGAACCCACGCATTCACGGGGAGAAAAGAAAATGCAAACTGCACACAGAAAGCTCCCGAGCCTGGGATTGAACCCAGGACTGCAGGACCTTCGTTTTGTGAGGCACAGTGACGCCCCATATATATATATATATATATATATATATATATATATATATATATATGTATATATATATATACATACACACACACACTATGTACATGTTGACTCCAAGAGTGTGCAAAACAGAATAAGAAAATATATATACACGATAACCAAATTATAAACCTGTTTGATGCTACGAAGAGATGTTGGGGATACATTTTGGTTCAGATCAGGTAGAGTTTGAGCTAAGCCATGATTGAATGGCAGTTTTAAAATCTAGTAGGGAAGTTGGAATTTGAAGGTCTGTTGGTAGTGCATGCCACTGTGTGGTGTCAAAATAGTAAAATGCATTTTTTTCCCATGAGCGTCTTGAATTTGGGGGGGACGAGGTCTGAGGAACTGCCTCTGTGAGCATCACTTACTCTGGTGAAATAGTTTTACAGGTACCCTGGGACCGTTTCTCTGAGTATTTTGAATACCAGGCACGTTGCCATTTTGTGTACGCTTTCCTCAAATCCAAGCGATCCTAATTAGGTAAAGCGGGCTTGAGATAGGTGAGTCCTGTATTGGGTATTGAGCAGGAGTCTCACCAGCTTGTTTCGGGAAGTTTGCAATTTCGTTTTTGTTGGCTCGGGGATACTGAAGAACCTTTAGGTGTAGACATAGTCAAAATGACACTGTATGAGGGCACCCGCAAGGGTCTTAAGTGTAACCCTGTTGATAAACTCAGAAATCCTGCCCAAAAATCTAGTTTTATTATTGAAGTTGGTGATTGCTTTTAATGCCATTTTTTCACCCGACAGAGTGTTTTCAAAAATACTGTACAATGTAGGTCATGGGTGTCAAACTCTGGCCCGCGGGCCAAATATGGCCCGCCGTGTAATTTCATTTGGCCCTTGAGGTAATGTCAAATTAACATTCGAGCTGGCCCGCCAGGATTATACAGCGGCAGTGCCGCTGTAACACCGCATTCACCACTTTTATTTATACTTGCCAACCCTCCTAATTTTCCCGGCAGACTCCAGATGTTCAGTGCCCTTCCCGAAAATCTCCCGGGGCAACCATTCTACCGAATTTCTCCCCGGACAACAATATTGCGGTCGGGCCTTAAAGGCACTGCCTTTAGCGTTCTCAACAACCTGTCGTTACGTCCGCTTTTCCTCCATACATACAACGTGCCGGCCAAGTCACATAACATATGCGACTTGTACACACACACATACACAAGTGAATGCAAGGCATATTTGATCAACAGCCATACAGGTCACACTGAGGGTGGCCGTATAAACAACTTTAACACTATTACAAATATGCGCCCCACTGTGAAGCCACACCAAACAAGAATGACAAACACAATTCGGGAGAACAACCGCACCGAAACACGACATGAACACAACAGAACAAATACCCAGAAACCCTTGCAGCACTAACTCTTCCGGGACGCTACAATATCCACCCCCGCTACCACCCAACCCCGCCACCACCCAACCCCGACCACCGCATTATTTTATTTTCAAATTTATGAGCTAGTGCAAATAGAAAAGAGGCATTACATTTTTTATTTAAATTTTATTTCTGTGATGTTTTTTCTTTTGTTTTTTGAAAGTTGATTTTGCACTATTAGGTTATATAAGCGTTGTTTAAGCAAATCGGTGTAACAAACTGAGCAATAATTAACGTTTTATTCATTCACTTTCTATTGCTACTTCAAGGCTTGAATGTTTGAGTCATTCCTTATTGTTATTTTACTTTCAAATTTATCATTGGCCTGTGGAAAAAGTTTATTTTGATATTTACTTCAGAAGGCTGCAAATAGAAAAGAGGCATTCAATTTTCATTGAAAATGCCATTGATATTTTTTAAATATTGTTATTATTATTTGAAACTCAATTTTGCATGTCACTATAAAGTTATATAAGCCTTGCTTGTTCAATATTTAATGCAAAATTTGTTTGGGTCCCTATTAAAAGGTTAATTTGTTCAACCTTGGCCCGCGGCTTTGATCAGTTTTAAATTTTGGCCTATTCTGTATTTGAGTTTGACACCCCTGCTGTAGGTAAATGACTTTGTCTTTGCTGGTGATTTATGGTATCACCTGCTTTAATCGTAAAGCCCGGGGATTTACCTAGGTTGTGCTTGGACCCAAATAGGATGGACTCTGTTTTACCCAGGTGTAGTGACAGTTTGTTATTGGAAAGTTAGAGACAGAGATTTGATTTACAGATGTAGGAATTTGACAAAATAAATTCAGCCAACTTTCACAGTTATCTCATAAACCGACATCACATTGAAACCTATGGGTTAGGAATGCGATGGCATTTCAAGTTCGTATGTGAGTCAGGGCAAGTGGCTAAAAACTTTTGGCAATATAGTGTATGTTAGGGTTATTTATGTCAATACATAATAATTAAAAGTAGAGTTTCTGCAGCTCTGTATGTGCTTTTGACTTCCCACATTCTATGCCCGTGCAGGTTTTTCACAGTCCCTGCGAGTGTGTGAGAGAGCGAGGGGGTGTGTATGCGTGTCATACTGTGCTTCACGTACCAATTTGAGCAGCTGAAGATGATGTTGGAGGACACTGCATGTTGTTGCTAAGTAAGGCCTGGAAGACACAATCACAATGTTTAGACTACCTGTTTAGGTCCCATATTTGTCACACCTTTGGTTCATGTTTTGTTTTGGTCATGCTATGTTTAGTTTTTTGGACATTTAGTTCTGTTTTGTATGTCCTTGTTTGTCTTGTTACCATGCCAACTGATTTAGTTTTCATCTGTCATGTCTGATCATGAGTTTTGTATGGCCATACTACCCTGAGCATCCTCAATCTCATCTGTTCTCAAAACTAAGCAGTGTCTGGCCTGGTGAGTACTTGGATGGGAGACTGCCTAGGAATACTAGGTGCTTTTGACCTTTGGACTCTAAGTTATTTTTTTTTTCACTCCCTGTTTTGTTACCATGACGACCAATCAGTTCACCTGTCTTGTCTCACACCTGTTTTCACTTATCATGTTCATTATTTAAGCCACAGTTACCAGGTAGTCAGTCTGGCAACATCACCTCCTTCACGACCTCGATTATCTGCTTCATGCCTTGCTATGCTGTTCATTTTGTCCACGTAGGTCTTTGTTATCCATGCCATGGCACAAGTGTTTTGTTTTATTGAGGCCAAAGGTGAAGATGGTCATGATGATTTTGAAGATGAGCGCCAGGCACAGCTGCCACATGGCGGCGTAGACGCCGGGCCCAGCGGGCCGGTTGGGGTTTTCTGAAAAGGCTTTGGTACTGACAGAGCTATGAGGACTCCAGCGGGCTGCAGTCAGTGAATAGCTCCTTGATCAGCTCGCTGGTGTTCTGGCGGGTATACGGGTTCGGGAAAGCCATGACGTGTGGTACTGTAATCGCCTCCACCAAGATCACCTCCAAAACCGGATACTTACCAAATCGGGTGGACTTCCGCCTCCTACACCAAGCGACGTTGGCCCGGATAAAGAAGGCGCCCCACAGGCCCCCAAAAACCCCTAGAAGGACGAAGGGGATGACCTCAAACTGGGACCATGGCGTGTGGTACTCCACGTAAAACAGCACCAGCCGGCTGTTTTCAAAAGGGTTGACGGAGCGCAGGACAAAGGCAGCCGCCAGGGCGGCGAAAAAGGAATGCCACAGTGTCTTCAGAGGGTAGTAGTAGCTGATCCCCTCCAGGCTGAAGAGAACGCCACCAATTGGCGGTCCAAACGCCACAAACACTCCTGCTGCCGACGCAGCAGAGAGAACCTCTCGCTTCTTGGCCTCGTTTTTGCTTCACTTTGGGAAGAGGCAGGAGAAGATATTGCCGCAGCAGCACACCACATGGACCAGTGGACCCTCCTTGCGCAGACTGAGATCCGATGCCACAGTAATACCAAAGTGATGGTCTTTATCATCAGGGTCCACTTGCCCAGATAGCCTCTGATGATGAAGCCACTCAGGATGGTCTTGATCTCTGGGATCCCTGAGCTGCAAGCGTACGGCGCAAACACCTTGACCAGACACACGGCGAGGAAGGCAAAGGACAGCGCCCAGTAGATGTACATGAAGTAGTTCATGATGTACAAGCCTGGATCCTCGGCCTGGCCCAGGATGAGTTTGGCCCAACTCTTCCTTATATATGCAAAGGTGGTCTCGTCAGACCTCCAGCGGCACTGCTCGTGGTTGAACCACATGGCACTCAGGCACACGCCCTCCTTCAGGTCGTTCATCCAGTCGGCGGCAATGTCGATCAGACCGGCTAAACTCCCATGCTGACTCCTTCTTTTTACTGGTGATCTTTCGGTGGCTCTCCGCTCGGCCGCATCCTACGCCTCTTTGCCGCCATCTTGGGACGGGCTCCAGCGTGGCCCGCCCGGCTGCTCGTTCGCCGGCTGCGCTTCTCCGCACACATTTTATTTATAATGGCAAACCATAAAATATGCATCATTTCCGAAAAAGTGTTGCAAAGTGGAATACTTTATAAGGTAATTACAGCCTTTAATAAATAAATAAGTCATCCATTATTATTTTTGGAACTGACAGTTTTTCCAAAAACTCACACTATCCCTTCCAAGCGACGACAAATGGTCACGCTCCAAAAGGTGTAACAAGTAAGTCATACATATATATATACATACATTAATTGAATTAAATCGAATTGAATTGAATCATATTTATATAGCGCTTTTCTCTAGTGACTCATATATATATGAGTCATATATATATATATATATATATATATATATATATATATATATATATATCAAGTATAGCTCAGTTGGTGGAGTATATATATATATATATATATATATATATATATATATATATATGGAAAATATTTCTTTCTTCTAAAATTTATTTGGTGCAGCTTATATTCCGGAAAATACGTCAGTGTAGTTACTGGATGGAGACGTATTGGAGGCCTCCGTAGGGGCCAAAGCATGCTCACTGGCCCGGACAAAGTGAGAGTTTCCAGGGCCAGGTCGAGGCGGGCCGTCCCTTGTTTCATCCTGGAAGTCCTCACCACCCCCCTCCCCAGCCCGCGCCATTCCTGCGTCCACCTCCCCTTTTGTGCGCCTTGTCTCCATTCCAATCAGAGCGCGCCTCAGCGACCACTGAGTCACGTCTGAAATAGAATCGACAAGGAAGCCTGAGTCAGCCAGGACAGCGAGCCCGGCGTAGATTAGTCATCCCCGCCGAGGTGCTTTTGTCCTGGGACGATGACAGATCCATGAAACACAGCGCGAGGGGTGAAGCAAAGGAGGGGTGACTGACTGTCTGTCTCAGCAAAAAGGGATTACTATTATATTCACATGAGTGTCCGGCCCTGTGAAGCCGTGACGCCGCCGCTCGGCTATCACATCACACTTACTTAGAAGACTCCTTTTATTGTCTCCGTCTTTTCACTCCGGGCTCATCAAACGCTGAGACATTAGACGCCACGTTTTAGGCTTTAATTTCTAAGGAAATCTGAATGTTAGAAAGACCTCTCGGTATGACGCGGTGCAGTGAAAAATCTACAAGCTCAATAGTAAACGTGCTGGTTCGTCATTGTATTATTTTCGGGTCTCCCCATATCTCGCATTAAACGATTACAGTTGGTACAAAATGCGGCTGCTAGACTTTTGACAAGAACAAGAAAGTTTGATCATATTACGCCTATACTGGCTCACCTGCACTGGCTTCCTGTGCACTTAAGATGTGACTTTAAGATTTTACTACTTACGTATAAAATACTACACGGTCTAGCTCCATCCTATCTTGCCGATTGTATTGGACCATTAATCCCGGCAAGAAATCTGCGTTCAAAAGACTCCGGCTTATTAGTGATTCCTAAAGCCCAAAAAAAGTCTGCGGGCTATAGAGCATTTTCCGTTCGGGCTCCAGTACTCTGGAATGCCCTCCCGGTAACAGATCGAGATGCTACCTCAGTAGAAGCATTTAAGTCTCACCTTAAAACTCATTTGTGTACTCTAGCCTTTAAATATACATCCTTTTTAGAACAGTTGATTTGCCGCTTCTTTTCACTTTTTTCCTGTGTCCCCCCCCTCCCTTGTGGAGGGAGTCCGGTCCGATGACCATGGATGAAGTGCTGGCTGTCCAGAGTCGAGACCCAGGATGGACCGCTCGTCAAGACCCAGGAGGGACCGCTCGCCTGTGTATCGGTTGGGGACATCTCTACGACGCTGATCCGACTCTGCTTGGGATGGTTTCCTGTGGACGGGACTCTCGCTGCTGTCTTGGATCCACTTTTAACTAAACTCTCGCGGCTGTGTTGGAGCCACTACTTTCACAGTATCATGTTAGACCCACTCGACATCCATTGCTTTCGGTCCCCTAGAGCGGGGGGGTTGCCCACATTTGAGGTCCTCTCCAAGGTTTCTCATAGTCATCATTGTCACTGGCGTCCCACTGGGTGTGAGTTTTCCTTGCCCTTATGTGGGTTCTTCAGAGGATGTCGTAGTCGTAGTGGTTTGTACAGTCCTTTGAGACATTAGTGATTCAGGCCTATATAAATAAAAGTTGATTGATTGATTTGATTGATTGTGTGCGTATTTGTGGGACGTTTGTGCTGTCTTTTCAGCATGTCGGGTGTTGCACGACAAGCATTCATCCCACAAGGGACAACATGTAAGCTTGTTGTGATGTAGTTTCAGAGAAAACAAAGCACACACGAGGCTGACGAGAAATTAATTGACAGACCACATAAAGCCTCATTAAATTGTCTATTTAGGCCTCCTGTGTTGTATTTATGTTTTAAGACTGTTATTAATTGCTGTATTGTATTTTATATACCGTATTTTTCGGAGTATAAGTCGCTCCGGAATATAAGTCGCACCTGCCGAAAATGCATAATAAAGAAAAAAAAATTAACATATATAAGTCGCTTTGGAGTATAAGTTGCTGTCAGGAAGTGGTGGTCACGAACCCCAAGATGCAGAGATGACAGGCTTGAAAAATGAAAGCATGGTTTTAATGTGCAGAAAAATAAGGCAAGGAAAACTTAAACCAGAAACCAGGAAACAGCAAACAGGGACAGGAGTCGGAATCCAGGGAATAGCTCTCAGCTTCCGAAAAAAAAGGCAGTCCACAGTAAACAGCAAACAGCGAACAATACTTCAGCACTCACTGGAGGGCAGGGCAGGTTTAAATAATGCCTCTGATTAGCGCTCAGGCAGCAGGTGAGCGTGTGAACACTAATTACAAGCAGGTGGAAATAATAAATAACCATGGTAACCAAAACAATCAAGGGTGCACAAAAAACAGGAACCAAAGGAGTCTTAGATTGAAAATAAAAATATAATCCAAACAAAGATCATGACAGTCACATTTTTTGGGGAAATGTATTTGATAAAACCCAACACCAAGAATAAACATTTGAAAGGCAATTTAAAATAAATAAAAAATAGTGAACAACAGGCTGAATAAGTGTACGTTATATGACGCATAAATAACCAACTGATATATATATATATATATATATATATGTAGGTGTGGGAAAAATCACAAGACTACTTCATCTCTACAGAACTGTTTCATGAGGGGTTCCCTTAATCATCAGGAGATTTTAATGGAAGCATTCACATACAATGGTTTATATAGGGCACAGAGTGGGTGGGTACAGGCAGGCGTAGGGTGTGGTGATTGGCTCATGTGTTACCTAGGAGGTGTTTCCGTCTGTGGCGGCATGTTGAAATATATATATATGTATGTATGTAAGTTAACGTGACATATTATGGTAAGAGTCATTCAAATAACAATAACATATAGAACATGCTATACTTTTACCAAACAATCTGTCACTCCTAATCGCTAAATCCGATGAAATCTTATACGTTTAGTCTCATACGTGAATGAGCTGAATAATATTATTTGATATTTTACGGTAATGCGTTAATAATTTTACACATAAGTCGCTCCTGAGTATAAGTCGCACCCTATGACAAAAACTGCGACTTATAGTCCGAAAAAATACGGTACTTTTTGAGCGCCGATAAAATCCACCACATTTGTTTTTCATACTTTGTAAGCAGAACGAAACCGCTTTCAAAGCACGCAAATGACTAGAGATTAGTTTTAAAAAAAAGAATGTATGCTTTTTTTCCATACTTTCAATGACGATATTTGCCAAGAGTTGTCAGTGTCCAACATAGAAGATTTATGCTATTCACCTATTTGGGTTGAATATGTTTTTTTGCAAACCAGTAATTATAGTCTGCAAATTATGTGTTGTTGTTGAGTATCGGTGCTGTCTGGAGCTCGGCAGAGTAACCATGTAATACTCTTCCATATCAGTAGGTGGCAGCCGGTAGCTAATTGCTTTGTAGATGTCGGAAAAAGCGGGAGGCAGCGTGCAGGTAAAAAGGTGTCTAATGCTTAAATCAAAAATAAACAAAAGGTGAGGGCCCCTAAGAAAAGGCATTGAAGTTTAGGGAAAGCTATGCAGGGTAATGCAAGGTATATAAAGTAAACAAAAACACAATGCTGGACGACAGCAAAGACTTACTGTGGAGCAGAGACGGCGTCCACAATGTACATCCTTACATGACATGACAATCAACAATGTACCCACAAAGAAGGATACAAACAACTGAAATATTCTTGATTGCTGAAATAAAAGGAGATGTTTAAAGTAAGACATGAAACTGCTACAGGAAAATACCAAAAAATAAAGAGAAAAAGCCACCAAAATAGGAGCACCAGACAATAACTAAAACACTACACAAAGAAAAAGCATCATATTGGAATAATTAAACTATTTCAATTAGTTTTTATTAGAGATGTCCGTTAATATCAGACTGCCGATATTATCGGCCGATAAATGCTTTAAAATGTAATATCGGAAATTATCGGTATCAGTTTTTAAAAAAAGTCAAATTTATGACTTTTTAAAACGCAGCTGTGTACACGGACGTAAGGAGAGGAATAGAGCGCCTATAAATCTTAAAGGCACTGCCTTTGTGTGCCGGCCCAGTCACATAATATGTATGGCTTTTCACACACACACACACACACACACACACACACACACACACACATACACACACACACACACACACACACACACACACACACACACACACACAAGTGAGTGCAAGGCATACTTGGTCAACAGCCATACAGGTCACACTGAGAGTGGCCGTAAAAAAAAAAACTTTAACACTGTTACAAATATGCGCCACACTGTGAACCCACAGCAAACGAGAATGACAAACACTTTTCCGCACCGTAACACAACATAAACACAACAGAACAAATACCCAGAACCCCTTGGAGCATTAACTCTTCCGGTACGCTGAAATGATCCTCTGCTTTTGACCTACACCCATGTTCAACCCCCTGGGAGGTGAGGGGAGCAGTGAGCAGCAGCGGTGGCCACGCTCGGGAATCATTTTGGTGATTAGACCAATAAATTCCAACTCTTGATGCTGAGTCCCAAGCAGGGAGGTAATGGGTCCCATTTGTATAGTCTTTGGTATGACTCGGCCGGGGTTTGAACTCAAGACCTTCCAGTCTCAGGGCGGACACTCTAACCACAAGGCAGGTTTACATTCTGCTTTATGTTAGCATTCTAGCTATTCTCATAATTTTCATTTCTATTTTGTTGGAACTTTAAGTAAACTGTACCTACCTTGCTATGGGCTAGCTTGGACACGTTTTTTAGCATATCATATTTAGATTTAGCACTTTAGCGCTGTTATAAGAAGAGATGTTGCAATGTTATTACAATGTAGCCACACAGGTCGCTAGCTTTGACATGTTACAATAATTAAAAGAGGCAGCAGTTACAACTTTATGTATATCATACCTATCTTGCCATGGGATAGCTTGAACACTTTAGCATATCATATTTGGATTTAGCACTTAAGCGCTATCATAACAAGAGATGTGGCAATGTTATTACTTTGCATGCTAGCTATTAGCATGGTTAGCATTTATATACTCCCAAAATTAAAAATAGGTATCAGTTAAAATTTTTGAAACATCATACCTATTTTCCTATGGGCTACTTTGAACACTTTATTTGGATTTAGCACTTTAGCTTTATCATGCCAAGAGATGTTGCCATGTTTCTTTTACTTTGCATGCTAGCTATTAGCATTATTAGCATTTATATTCTCCCAAAATTAAAAATAAAAGGGAGCAGTTACAATTTTCAGTACATCACACCGATCTTGCTGTGGGCTAGCTTGAACACTTTAGCACATTATATTTAGATTTAGCACTTAAGCGCTATCATAACAAGAGATGTCACCATGTTTGTAACGACTGTGTGGCATAGCGATGCTGGGTTTGTCCCTCCAAGATGCTTCGGCAATAACAAAGCAAATGTAAGAGGTGATGATTTATTTAAATGACAAAAAGGGAGCTAAGAAGCAAAAAATACTGGAGTTAAGCAAATGGTAAACAAAAGCGCTAGTATCGAAAGCTGGGAATAAACAACAGAGAAAACTAGAACTGGCACAAAGGCACATAAAAGAGAAAACAAATCATAAGCATGAGAGCTGGAATAAAAGCAAAAAGGCGTAGCGTGAAAAGCTAGCGAGAATATACATATGTATGAAGTCAGTCGATACTGTTGCTCAAAGGCAAATTAGAATCCCAGAATGAACAACCAAAAGGGACACGCTTAAATAAGGGAGGTGATTACATGAAACAGGTGTGCAGGGACCGTGATTAGCAAGTGGAACAAATCAGGAACCATGGAGACAAAGCAAACAGGAAATCAGGAGTAATACGGAGAGAATATACACAAAAAGAGAAACAAAACAACAACCTGTGAAGATCCGAGTAGCGGATCGCAACAATGTTATTACAATGTATCCACAAATGTTGCTAACATGCTTGCTGTTGGCATCGTTAACTTTGATATTGTCCCAAAATTTAAATTGTTAGCGGTTACAATTTTAGGTACATCATACCTATCTTGCCAGGGGCTAGCTGGAGCACTCCAGCGTGTCACATTTACAAACCCCGTTTCCATATGAGTTTGGAAATTGTGTTAATGTAAGTATAAACGGAATACAATGAGGGGACGGCGTAGCACAGTGGAAGAGTGGCCGTGAGCAACCCGAGTGTCCCTGGTTCAATCCCCACCTAGTACCAACCTTGTCACGTCCGTTGTGTCCTGAGCAAGACACTTCACCCTTGCTCCTGATGGGTGCTGGTTAGCGCCTTGCATGGCAGCTCCCTCCATCAGTGTGTGAATGTGTGTGTGAATGGGTAAATGTGGAAGTAGTGTCAAAGCGCTTTGAGTACCTTGAAGGTAGAAAAGCGCTATACAAGTACAACCCATTTATTTGCAAATCATTTATCAACCCATATTCAATTGAATGCACTACGAAGACAAGATATTTGATGGTCAAACTCATAAACTTGATTTATTTTTTTGCAAATAATAATCAACTTCGAATTTCATGGCTACAACACGTGCCAAAGTAGTTGGGAAAGGGCATGTTCATCACTGTGTTACATCACCTTTTCCTTTAACAACACTCAGCTTCAGTCGTTCAACAGTCCTGGGTCTCCGCTGTCGTATTTTACGCTTCATAATGCGCCACACATTTTCGATGGGAGACAGGTCTGGACTGCAGGCGGGCCAGGAAAGTACCCACACTCTTTTACTACGAAGCCACGCTGTTGTAACACATGCTGAATGTGGCTTGGCATTGTCTTGCTGAAATAAGCAGGGGCGTTCATGAAAAAGACGGCGCTTAGATTGCAGCATATGTTGTTCCAAAACCTGTATGTACCTTTCAGCATTAATGGTGCCTTCACATATGTGTAAGTTACCCATGCCTTAGTCACTAATGCACTCCCATACCATCACATATGCTGGCTTTTTAACTTTGCATCGATGGTTCGCTTCCCCTTTGGTCCGGATGACACGATGTCGAATATTTCCAAAAATAATTTGAAATGTGGACTCGTTAGATCACAGAACACTTTTCCACATTGCATCAGTCCATCTTAGATGATCTCGGGCCCAGAGAAGCCGGCGGCTTTTCTGGATGTTGTTGATAAATGGCTTTCGCTTTGCATAGTAGAGTTTTAATTTGCACTTACAGATGTAGCGACAAACTGTATTTCGTGACAGTGGTTTTCTGAAGTGTTCCTGAGCCCATGTGGTGATATCCTTTAGATATTGATGTCGGTTTTTAATAAAGGTCACAGTTATTCAATGTTGGTTTCTAGCCATGCCGCTTACGTGTGGTGATTTCTCCAGATTCTCTGAACATTTTGATGATATTATGGACTGTAGATGTTGAAATCCCTAAATTTCTTGCAATTGCACTTTGTGAAACTTGTTCTTAAACTGTTTGACTTGTTAGGGGCTATATCGAGCACTCCAGCGTATCCCAGTTAAATTTGGGACTTTAAGTTGAATATAGCAGGAGATATCGCCATGTTATCGCAAGGTTGCTAACATGCTAACTATTGGCCTCGTTAGCTTTGATATTCCCCCACAACTAGCCGTTACAATTAAAAGTACATCTCACCTATCTTGCAAGAGGCTAACCTTATCACTTTACTACATATATTTATGTAACAAAAGATGTTAATTTTCACAAACTTGTATTCACGCAGGGTGCTAACATGCTAGCTGTTAGCATTGCTGTTTAAAACATACTTTCATAGATAAAGGTATTTTAAAAATGGTTTATTATAGTGGTTTTTTTTTAAGGATGTCAAAAAATATATTGTGCATTTTTATAATAATTACTGTAACTTTACATTTTGCATAACGTCTATAAAGGTTACCATCATTACCAAGTTGCACACTCAGCAGTGACATTTAAAATGTCTTATTATATGTTTAAGATAAGACTACCGTGGAGTAATAATGACTTTCTTTTTCCCGAGACAATTACATTTGTCCTGTGTTATCTTACAATTGAAAAACAGTTCATTATCTCTCCTTAATGTCTCATTTTGCATTGTCTGAAGGGATATTATTCCTTTTTTTTTGTTTTGCTCCTTTTGTCAAAGCATTCTTTTAATTTCCATTGAAAGAAACAAGGCGTGTTGTTAAACATTTCTGGGGTTTCAGTTGTTTAAAATGACGATTTGAAGACGGATACACCAGCACTTTTACAAAAGCTCTGTGAGGATGATTATGCTTAAATGTGTGAATGATCCAAAGCTTTCACACATGAGGTTTTTAAACTTTTCTTCTCCCGATTTTGCCGCGCTCGAACTTCCACATTTTTCACCCGATTCGAACCGATCCAACGTCAAACTGTTCAGCCTATTTGGGAATCGCGGGCTTTCCCTTGAGGAAGTTCAAAAATTCCAAGATATCCCAGAAATCAAGGTTTTCCGGGACATTTTTCCCCATTTAAAATGGAAATGGACATTTTTCAAACTTTTACCATTTCCACATTTTCAAACCGATTCAAACCAGTCATGGAAATTTAAACTAAATTTTTTTCCAAGTTAAAAAAACATCCAGGATTTTCCAGAATTCCCGCTTTTCCAAAGCCCTATTACCACCCTTTTTTCTGGTGACTACTCCTTCCACATTTTTCAACGCATTTCTGTAAATTCCCGGTTTTCCCGAAATCCCAGGAATTCCGTAATACCATTTCTCAATTCAACATGTTACTATGTCAACATTTCTCGAGTCATTTGAAAAATTCCAACTCCAACCATTTCATCTTATTCAGAGCATTTAAGTGATTTAACATTTTCCAAAAATGTCTTCCTTTTCCTGAAATTCTTCTACCATTTCCACTTTTTTCAACGGATTCAAACCATTCCACCTTCAAAACATTCTATCATCCAGGAAATTTAAACTACCTTCCCCCCCCCCCCACGTTAAAAATAATTACAAGATTTTCTAGAATTCCCGCTTTTCCAAAGCCATATTTCCACCCTTTTTTGGCGACTACTCCTTCCACATTTTTCAACGCATTTCAACCATTCCACCGTCAGAACATTCCTCTGAATCAGGACAGGAAACTAAGTTGTTTTTTAAACAGGAAAAATTCCCGGCTTTCCGGAAATTCAAGGAATTCTGTAATACCATTTCTCAGTTCAACGTGTTACTACTTCAGCATTTCTCGACCGATTTGAAAAAAATCCAACATCAACCAATCAGACCATTCAAGCTTTTTTTTTTACCATTTTCTAAAAAATTCTCGCTTTACCTGAAATTCTTCCACCATTTCTACATTTTTCAAGCGATTCCAACCAGTCCACCTTCAACATATTCCAGCACCCTGGAAATTTAAACAACCTTTTTTCCAAGTTAAAAAAAATATTCCAAGATTTTCCAGAATTCCTGCTTTTCCAAAGCCCAATTTCCACCCTTTTTTCTGGCGACTACTCCTTTCACATTTTTCAACGCATTTCAACCGTTTCACCGTCAAAAAATTCTGTAAATCAGGGGAAAAATTCCCAGTTTTCCCGAAATTCAAGGAATTCCGTAATACCATTTCTCAATTGAACATTTTGCTACTTCAGTTTTTCTCAACCGATTTTAAAAATTCCAACACCAACCATTTTAACTCACTTAGACCATTCAAGTTTCTTACTATTTTCCCCAAAATTCTTGCTTTTCCCGAAATTCTTCCACCATGTCCACATTTTTCAACTGATCCAAACTATTCCACCTTGAACACATTCCACTATCCTGGAAATTTAAACTACTTTTTTTCCAAGTTAACAAAAAATTCCAGGATTTTCAGGAATTCATACTTTTCCAAAGCCCTATTTCCACCCTTTTTTCTGGCGACTACTCTTTCCACATTTTTCAATGCATTTCAAGCGTTCTACCATCAAAACATTCCTTTTAATCAGGACAAAAACACAAAATAGTTTTTTGAACTAGAAATATTCCCGTTTTTCCCAAAATTTTACAAATTCTGTAATACCTTTCCTCAATTCAACATGTTACTACTTCAACATTTCTCGACCGATTTGAAAAATTCCAATACCAACCATTTCAACTCATTCAGACCATTCAAGTTTTTTACAATTTAAAAAAAAAAAATTGCCTTTCCCGAAATTCTCCCACCATTTCCACATTTTTCAACTGATTCAAACTATTCCACATTGAACACATTTCACCATCCTGGAAATTTAAATTACTTTTTTTCAAAGTTAACAAAAAATTCCAGGATTTTCCAGAATTCATACTTTTCCAAAGCTCTATTTCCACCCTTTTTTCTGTTGACTACTCCTTCCACATTTTTCAATGCATTTCAAGTGTTCTACCATCAAAACATTCCTCTTAATCAGGACAAAAACACAGAATAGTTTTTTTAACTAGAAATATACCCGTTTTTCCCAAAATTTTACAAATTCTGTAATACCATTCTTCAATTCAACATGTTACTACTTCAACATTTCTCGACCGATTTGAAAAATTCCAATACCAACCATTTCAACTCTTTCAGACCATTCAAGTTTTTTACAATTTTCAAAAAAAAATTTGCTTTTCCCGAAATTATCCCACCATTTCCACATTTTTCAACTGATTGAAAGCATTCCAGTTTCAACACATTTCACCATCCATGGAAATTTAAATTACTTTTTTTCCAAGTTAAAAAAAATTCCAGGATTTTCCAGAATTCCTGCTTTTCCAAAGCCCTATTTCCACCCTTTTTTCTGGCGACTACTCCTTCCACATTTTTCAATGCATTTCAAGCATTCTACTATCAAAACATTCCTCTTAATCAGGACAAAGACACAAGATAGTTTTTTGAACTGGAAATATTCCCGTTTTTCCCAAAATTTTACAAATTCTGTAATACCATTCCTCAATTCAACATGTTACTACTTCAACATTTCTTGACCGATTTGAAAAATTCCAATACCAACCATTTCAACTCATTCAGACCATTCAAGTTTTTTACCATTTTCCCCCCCAAAAATTGCTTTTCCCGATATTCTCCCACCATTTCCACATTTTTCAACTGATTCAAAGCATTCCAGCTTCAACACATTTCACCATCCTGGATATTTAAATTACTTTTTTTCCAAGTTAAAAAAAATTCCATGATTTTCCAGAATTCCTGCTTTTCCAAAGCCCTATTTCCACCCTTTTTTCTGGCGACTACTCCTTCCACATTTTTCAACGCATTTCAACCGTTTTACCGTCAAAACATTCCCCTTAATCAGGACACAAAAAAAAAGGTTTTATTAACTGGAAAAATTACCGGTTTTCCCAAAATTCCAGAAATTCTATAATTCTGTTTCTCAATTCAACAGTTTACTACTTCAACATTTCTCGACCGATTTTAAAAATTCCAACACTAACCATTTAAGTTAAGTTAAAGTACCAGTGATTGTCTCACATACTCGGTGTGGTGAAATTTGTCCTCTGCATTTGACCCATCCCCTTGTTCACCCCCTGGGAGGTGAGGGGAGCAGTGTGCAGCAGCGGTGGCCATGACCACAAATCATTTTTGGTGATTTAACCCCCAATTCCAGCCCTTGATGCTGAGTGCCAAGCAGGGAGGTAATGGGTCCCATTTTTTATAGTCTTTGGTATGACTCGGCCGGGGTTTGAACTCACAACCAACCGATCTCAGGCCGGACACTCAAACCACAAGACCACTAAACCGTTTTTTTCAAAAAAATTCTCTCTTTTCCCGAAATTCTTCCACCGTTTTGACATTTTTCAACCGATTCAAACCATTCCACCTTCAACACATTTCACCATCCAGGAATTAGGATTCATTTTTTTTCCAAGTTATAAAACAATACCAGGATTTTCCAGAATTCCTGCTTTTCGAAAGGAATATTTCCACCCTTTTTTTCCGGCAATTACTCCTTCCACATTTTTCAACGCATTTCAACTGAACCCCCGTCAAAACATTTACTCTCAATCAGGACAAAACACAAAGCTATTTTTTGAACTGGAAAAATGTTTGGTTTTCCAGAAAATCCAGGAATTCCGTAATAAAAGGTGTCAGTTCAACATCTTACGACTGATTTGAAAAATTTCAACACCAACCATTTCAACTCATTCAGACCAATCAAGTTTTTTTTACTATTTTCAAAAAAATTACTGCTTTTCCAAAAATTCCAAAACGTTTGGGAAATTCCTGTTGTAATCAATGGGACATTCTTCACACTTCCACAACTCTCACATTTTCCATCCGATTCAAACTTCTAATTATTCAGCCTGTTTGGGAATTGTGTGCTTTACTCCAACAATTCTAAAAAAAAAAAAATCCAGCATTCCAGTTCCACTTTCAGCTTTGGACCATTCACACGCAATTCCTTCAGGAATTAACCTCATCTAGTGTTTGTGTACAAGTCTGTTTCAACCCCCCCTTGATGTTAGCGTACAAAAGAAGTACAGTAACAAATAAAAAAAAAAAAGAGCAAATGGATGAACAGGTTGCAAAGCTGCTTGTTGGACAGTTTCCCCTGGAAACAGATGGCCTCAGCACTGCTGTTTGTGTTGTGATGACAATAGAAATGTCCTGGCTCATTTGGCATCTGTGGACTGAGTGGCTGGCGTTTGGATGACACACAAAAACACACACACACACACATACACACGCACTTGGCTCCTTATAACCTGCACTGAGGAGGTGTAAGTGATTAAATCAACTTTCATTTCTAATCCTCCTCAGCCCAGACCCCCCCTCAGGGAGTGATCCTGCGCCGCCGCCATCACTGCTGCTCTGGAGGGAGGAACAGAATGATGGCGGCGGCGAAGAGGGGCGGGTGGTAAAGATGGGAGGGATTTAAAAAAAAGTATTTGTTCTTTTAACATGCAAAGTATCGCAAACAATCCGGGGGGCTTGTTTATTTTTTATTTTTTTGTTGATTTTTTTAGTCAGATGTTTTCGCTTGAAAGCTTTTGAATGCCGGTGGTTTTGGTTTGGCTAAATATATACTGTTCCAATAGGTCCTAAAAGCTTTGGCCAGGTTGAGTCAACTGAGGTCACCTAAATGCACCAGACTTCCTTATAAGGGCATTAAAGGCCTACTGAAATGAGATTTTTTTATTTAAATGGGGAGAGCAGGTCCATTCCTTTTATTATACTTGATCATTTCGCTATATTGCCATATTTTTGCAGAAAGGATTTAGTAGAGAACATCGACGATAAAGTTTGCAACTTTTGGTCGCTAATAAAAAAGCCTTGCCTGTACCTGAAGTAGCAGACGATTTGCGTGTGACGTCGCGGGTTGTAGGGCTCCTCACATTCTCACATTGTTTATAATCATAGCCTCCAGCAGCAAGAGCTATTCGGACCGAGAAAGAGATAATTTCCCCATTAATTTGAGCGAGGATGAAAGATTTGTGGATGAGGAAAGTTAGAGTAAAGCACAAAAAAAATAAAAAAGAAAAGGCAACGGCTCCAGGCGGCGGCAGTGGGACCGTTTCAGATGTAATAAGACACATTTACAAGGATAATTCTGGAAGATCCCTTATCTGCTTATTGTTTTAATAGTGTTTTAGAGAGATTTAAAGTCATACCTGAAAGTCGGATGGCTGCGGTGAACGCCAGTGTCTCTGAGAGAAGCGGCGGAGCCAAGATCACAGCTGCCTTTTTGAGCTGCAGTAGGAGGTCGCATAATCTACTGAAGTCTCCGGTAAGAGCTGAATTAATATCCAAATTTTCCCATCCAAAAACTTGCTGGTTTACATAGAGAAACATGTTCGCTTGACCGCTCTGTGTTAAAGCTTCACAACAAACAAAGAAACCGCTTTCCACCAACAGCATTCTTCTTTATATTCTCCATTATTAATTGAACAAATTGCAAAAGATCCAGCAACACAGATGTCCAAATTACTGTGTAATTATGTGATGAAAAGAGACGACTTTTAGCCACGTGGGGTGCTGGGC
Source organism: Nerophis ophidion (assembly GCF_033978795.1). NCBI lineage: Eukaryota > Metazoa > Chordata > Actinopteri > Syngnathiformes > Syngnathidae > Nerophis > Nerophis ophidion. The sequence goes on along the minus strand of NC_084619.1, from coordinate 52,169,408 downwards.
TAATATGTCCGCTACAACCCGAGACGTCACAAACACGAGTCATCATACGCGTCATTATTCCGCGACGTTTTCAACAAGAAACTCCGCGGGAAATTTAAAATTGTAATTTAGGAAACTAAACCGGCCGTATTGGCATGTGTTGCAATGTTAATGTTTCATCATTGATATATAAACTATCAGACTGCGTGGTCGGTAGTAGTGGGTTTCAGTAGGCCTTTAAGTTAAACCATTAATCAAATTAGTGTTGTCCGGATACTGATATTTTGGTACCGGTACCGGTACTAAAATTATTTCGACACTTTTAGGTACTTTGATACTTTTCTAAATAAAGGGGACCACAAAAAATTGCATTATTGGCCTTTGTTTTCAACTAAAAAATCTTAGGGTACATTAAACATATGTTTCCTATTGCAAGTTGTCAGAACGGGGGCTATGGTGTGGTTTGTTTTCCCGGAATGCAAAGGAAGGTGACGGCACATGGCGTGAAGGTAAAGACATATTTTAATTTATGTATTAAAAAAAACGTGCAAACAAAGCGGAGAACAAACCTGGCTAAAAAAAAAAAAAACTATCACAAAGGCAAAAAACTTAGGACATGAAAATGTTGCTAACTGTGACTTGAATAGAGAAAACTATGAAATATGAATTCATGAACTATGGCATGAAGAAAATGACCAGAGCATGGAACAACAACAATGACGCCAGGCTTACTGCCTGGCAACTACAAGCTTAAATAATAGTGGCGTGATTAACACAGGTGCGTGAGTCCTAAACAAATCAGGTGCGTGAGTCCAAATGGATCAGGTGAACTAATGGTTGTCATGGTTACAAAACCAAACAAGAATGCACAATGAGTCCAAAACCAAACAGAACGTGACTACAAAACATGACACAAGTTTGTCCTTAAATAAAATAGTAAACATACTAGACAACTTGTCTTTTGTAATGGGTTTGATTTCTAATAATAATGGATTGGATTTTATATAGTGCTTTTCTATTATTAGAAACTCAAAGCGCTCACAGGGAAGTGGGAACCCATCATTCATTCACACCTGGTGGTGGTAAGCTATCTTTGTAGCCACAGCATCCCTGGGGTAGACTGACAGAAGCGAGGCTGCCAGTTTTCGCCTACGGCCTCTCAGACCACCACCTATCATTCATTCATCATTCATTCACCAGTGTGAGCGGCACCGGGGTCAAGGGTAAAGTGTCCTGCCCAAGGACACAATGGCAGCGATTTGGATGTCAAAAGGCGGGGAGCGAACCTGCAACCCAAAGGTTTCTGGCACGGCCGCTCTTCCCACTATGCCTTACCACCCTTTTATTAGTAAGTAAACAAACAGTGTTGTTAATGTTGTAAATACAATCTTTATATATCTAGAAAGGATGGTCCTAAAGAGGGAAGCATTATTTGGAGGTCTCAAGAAGGTAACAGAATAATATTTACAATAAATCTGGCTGAGCAGAAGTGTGTGTGTGTGTGTGTGTGTGTGTGTGTGTGTGTGTGTGTGTGTGTGTGTGTGTGTGTGTGTGTGTGTGTGTGTGTGTGTGTGTGTGTGTGTGTGTGTGTGTGTGTGTGTGTGTGTAACTGATGATGGGGGAGGTGGACAAGAACAATTATACAATTATAGTTATTTTCTACTTTGCCCAAAAAAGTATTTGAATTAACAAATGCTTTTATTTGCGCTCCTAAATAGATGTAATTAACGACTAGGAAAACTAAATAATGCCATTTAAAAAACTAATTATTTTGTTACATTAAAGAAAAAATAATAATTTAAAAGCAGAGTGTGTGAGCGTGTGCCTTTAAAAAGCGGTGTCTGTTGCACGGTGACATGTGACATCAGCAGGTATTAGCTCAGGTGTGTTTGTTAACTCATATGAGAAGGCAGTTTTGTTGATTTTTTTTTTGTGTGTGTTGTGTCACCACTGGTTAATACAAAGATTGAATTTGCTTCGATTAGCAGTAGTATCTGTGAAGGTGGGGCGTGGTCGGCGCACCTGCTGCAGGACTGGTGTGTGTAAGGACCGGCCTCGAAGCACCGCTGGCAGGTGATTGGATCACCCAGCTGGGACTGATCATCCAATCACCTGCCATCCTTATCAGCAGCAGCCGGACCAAGACACACAGTTGGAGCAAGACACACATATGCAAGACCACGCCACGCCACACCATGCCAAGAAGAGGGAGAGAGAGAGAGCAGAAAAGACTGAAATGTTGCAGAACAGTGTGCTGTCCTGGCGGGTGTGCGCAAATAAAAGCATTATTAAACCTGACTACCAGTCTCACGAGAAGATCTGTCGGGATCAGGGGAACCCACAAGAGGAAAACCTCTACAGTATTCCTGTCCACAAACGGGGTATTGTAGGATCGCAAGCTTGGCACTTCAATCATTGACTTGTCGTTCGTTATTCCCATGTAGTAGTGTGTGTGTTGTTTGCTGTGCAATGTCGCCTCTTCCTATGTGATATCCAGTTCATTTTCGTGTCGTGCTGGTCGATGCTTTCATTACTAAAAAGCATTGAATTTACTTTTTAACTTACTTTGTATTGCCATTATTACATAACGCTGTAATCCGAACACTGGAAGTTCTTCATCGCTGCATTGTTTTTAAGTCTGTAAAGCACTTTGTGTTGCATTTCTTTGGGTTATGAAAAGCGCTTTATAAATAAAGCTCGATTTGGTATTTGCAAAGATAAAAGAACAGGCTGTTTTGTTCCTTGAAGAAAAAGTGAAAAGCGAGTGAGACTCTCTAGGTATTCCACTCTGCTTTAAGGTAGAAAATATTCCCCTAAAAATGGTAATTTTTCAGGTGCCCAGTGGTCATTGGCAATTGCTGCTTGGTACTATTTTGTCCTGAAAAAAGGCAGTCAAAAGGTGGCTTTTTTTAGAAAGTAAGTCTTGTAAAAAAACCTGTTTAATCTTAACAGAATAGGAGAAGTCGGGCGAGGAGGCTTGCAGAATATGAGAGTTTTGGCTAAGACAGGGGTAGGGAACCTATGACTCTAGAGCCAGATGTGGCTCTTTTGATGACTGCATCTGGTTCTCGGATAAATCTGAGCTGACATTCCTTAACACGATAAGTAATGAATAATTCCGCTTGTAATCACAGTGTTAAAAATAACGTTCAAAATATAAAACATTCTCATGCTTTTTTATGTTCAAGAAGTTGCGTTAATGGTAAGTAGTAATTTATTTATTGTTGGTTAATGTGGGGCTTGCCCTCCTGGGGGTTCTTCAGACCACCAAGCACCGACATGAGAGCCCTTTTCAGGGTTACATTATTGTTTTATTTTTCAAAAAGTCTCTCAGTTGCTTTCCAGCGATTGTATTTTTCTCTCTCTCTCGCGCTCTGGCTACAGCCTCCACCCCGTCTCTCCTCCTGGCTGCTGCTTATAACAGAGCGACAGGTGATTAGATAACAAGGCCCAGGTGGGCCATCTACGCACCTGTCGCTGATTTCGAGGCCGGTCCTGGGACACCCAAGTTTGCTGCATGCCCACAGGCCACGCCCCAACCACAGATAGCTTCAGAATAACAATGTTATTACAAAGAATAAGAGACCTATTATACTCTAGAAATGTTGGTCTTACTTAAAAATGCACGCGTTTAGTTGTGTTCAGTCTTATAAAAATATTATATGGCTCTTACGGAAATACATTTTTAAATATTTGGCTTTCATGGCTCTCTCAGCCAAAAAGGTTCCCGACCCCTGGGCTAAGAGGAGAAGAATGCAGATTTACACTGTACACAACTTGGATTAGTATGATATTTAATTCATAGAAACGTACTACTGTGCAGTTGGAATCCAATATATCGTTTTAAAAGAAACGAGCAGGATAAGGCCATTTAAAATTGTGGACAATGGGGTGAGTTGTAATCAACCAATATGTCCTTGTGTATTATTTACCAAATAAATCTAATCTTGTACATGGTCCTCAGTACCACTGAATAGAGCCCCCGTACCACCGGTAGGACTCATCCATCCATTTTCTAACGCTTTTTCCCTTTGGGGTCGCGGGGGGCACTGGTGCCTATCTCAGCTACAATCGGGCGGAAGGCGGGTTTCAGCCTGGACAAGTCGCCACCTCATCACAGGGCCAACACAGATAGACAGACAATATTCACACTCACATTCACACACTAGGGCCAATTTAGTGTTGCCAATCAACCTATCCCCAGGTGCATTTCTTTGGAAGTGGGAGGAAGCTGGAGTACCCGGAGGGAACCTACGCAGTCACGGGGAGAACATGCAAACTCCACCCAGAAAGATCCCGAGCCTGGGATTGAACCCCAGACTACTCAGGACCTTCGTATTGTGAGGCAGACGCACTATCCCCTCTGTCACCGTGAAGCCCTGGTAGGACTTTTATTAAAGTTAAAAGTTAAAGTACCAATGATTGTCACACACACACACTTGGTGCGACGAAATGATTCTCTGAATTTGACCCATCACCCTTGATCACCCCGTGGTGTCATGGCGTGAACAATGGTGGGGTTTGTTTTCCCATGGTGCAAATCGACTGGACCGGACATGGCGTGAAGGTGCTGACATCTTTTAATTAATAATTCAAAAAGTACCAAACAAAAGGCGCGCAAAAGGCGGAGGCAAAAACAACTTACGACATGAAACATGTACTTAAAAAAACTCACTAAACTATGGACATAAAAACGAAACACCTACTGTGGCGTGAAGAAGTCAAAAACAACAGCGCAATGGCATGAGCACTATGGCATGGACCGCGTAATCAATCAAGGGTGTGTACAGGGTGATGTCGCCTAGCTGACTGCCTGGCAACTACAGGCTTAAATAGTGGTGCAGTTATTGACAGGTGCATGAGTCCAAACAAATCAGGTGCGTGAGTCGTGAACACATAACAGGTGAAACTAGTGAGTTGTCATGGTGACAAAACAAACAAAAGTGCACAATGAGTCCAATACCAAACAGAACATGACCACAAAACATGACACGTGGGAGATGAGGGGTGCAGTGGAGAGCAGTGGGCAGCAGCAGTGGCCGCGCCCAGGAATCATTTTTGGTGATTTAACCCCCAATTCCAACCCTTGATGCTGAGTGCCAAGCAGGGAGGTAATGGGTCCCATTTTTATAGTCGTTGGTATGACTCGGCCGGGGTTTGAACTCACGACCTACCGTTTTTGGGGCGGACACTCTAACCTGTCATGACGCGGACTGTGATGCGGTTTGTTTTCCCGGGGTGCGAAGCGACTGGATCGAGCACCATGTAAAGGTAACGACATCCATTAATCTTAACTCGAAAAAAGGAACAAACGAAAGGCGCTCACAGGGGAAGTACAAAACTTGGCACACACTTGCACAAAGACAAAACGATGGACATAAAACAAAACTTTGGTATGAATAAAGAAAACTTACTTGGAACAAGAAAAGAGCATGAAAAAGTGCAGCATGGATCATAAGCACGAATAACAAGGGTGTGTAGAGGGTGATGTCATCCGGGTGACTGTCTGGCAACTGCAGGCTTAAATAGTGCTGTGGTGATTAACAGGTGCATTAGTAGAAGTGAATCAGGTGCGTGACATAACATGTGAAAACTAATGAGTTGTCATGGTGACAAAAATAAACAAGGGTGCACAATGAGTCCAAAACCAAACAGAACGTGACCACACAACATGTCATAACCACTGCCCTTTAAAAACCAATGCTCTGGATCATCAGTAAAATCTAGTGTTTTTTGAAAAAAGTACATGTTGACTTTAGGGAAATGTTATAATTTTTAACCCCTAACCTGGCTAAATGATAAAAAAAAATGATAGAATAAAAATAGAACATAGTTACGCAACACACCGTTAAACCAAGCTACTGCCCACTATCTATTTAAACATTCTCTATTGACATTATTTAACATTATTAACATATAACATATTTATAATGTTTAGTACTATTGAAATTTTCCAATCAAAGGGTGCTATAAAGCAGGACATCTTCACATTGTTGACCTCGGTCTCAACTTTTCCACAATATTGTTCTGATGTTAATTTGACCATTGAAATTTGGTCATTTCCCAACTGACAGGTTGGATCCAACGTTGGACATGGACGTTGTCTCATTTTACAAATAAAACTATTTTCCAACATTGTTTCCAAGTCAATTTTAAAGGATATGTACATATAATCAACATTGTATCAATGTTGTGTGCCCGCTGGGTTAACACTACTCTTATTCGGGATTTTAATCATGTTCAATAATTATATCTATTTCATTTTCTCCTTCAAATGAAACCATATGTTGATAAAATAATGATTATCTATAGAACACATATCCTTTCGGCTTAGGTCAGGCTGATTAAAAAAATAAGTACTAACCAAATATGCTGCATAATTAGGGTATTAAAAAATAACTAATAATTATCATTAGTTATTTATACATTTACATACAATTATATTGTGTTAAAATAAATAACCTAAATGAATAATGAATATGTTTCATAACTAAACTTTCAACAAAATTAAAGTGCAAAAAATAAATAAAGGGGCAGCACGGTGCCCGGTGGACCAGGGGTTAGTGGATGTCCCTCACAATAGAAAGGTCCTGAGTAGTCCTGAGTTCAATCCCGGGCTCGGGATCGTTTTGTGTGGGGTTTGCATGTTCCCCCCGTGACTGCGTGTGTTCCTTCCGGGTACTCCGGCTTCCTCCCACTTCCAAAGACATGCACCTGGGGATAGGTTGATTGGCAACACTAAATTAGCCCTAGTGTGTGAATGTCAGTGTGAATGTTGAATGTGTATCTGTGCTGGCCCTTTGATAAGGTGGCAACTTGTCCAGGGTGTACGCTGCCTTCCGCCCAAATGCAGCTGAGATAGGCTCCAGCCCCCCCACCCCCCGGGATACCCAAAAAAGGGACAAGCGGTAGAAAATGGATTGATGAATGAATGGATAAAAATACAGCTCCGCCACTTTAGTCCTAATTTTTGCGCTTACACAAAAGGGACAAGCGGTAGAAAATGGATCGATGAATGAATGGATAAAAATAGAGCTTCGCCACTTTAGTCCTAATTTTTGCGCTTACGAAACTACTGCCACAAGTGGTGGAAAACTGTATTACAACAGCGCTGGGGTCCATACGGAACACAGATGAGAAACAGATATTTTTTGGGGGGTGCACCCAGCCCAACTGCCCAAAAAAATTACCAACCACTACAATAATACATATTTTTGTGCAATGTAAATCTTCCAAAAGTCATAACTCATCTGGTCACCTAAAAAATAGCTCATCTTTTTATTCATAAGACAGTGGTTTGTTTCATAAAGATGTTATGTTACACAACTGGAAGATGGTTAAGGCATGAATATTATGATGGCTGTCGCTGCTTTAAAATAACTTTTTTCTGGCACAATAAACAATCACAGGGGGGGCTCGTAATTCAATGCATTCGACATTTCAGTTTGTAAACGGAGAGAATTCCTTGTACTATGCCGTTATGTAGGCCGCCCACAACCTTCCCGTCTCATTTTGTGAAAGAATAAATCAGACCCTTCTTTACCTTTGATGTTGATCAGTGACGCAATATGAATACAATTATGGTAGACAATATGGACGACACCTAACATCCACTGTAATGATACCAAGTAGTGGAGCGTATCTAGTCGATACTACTATGATTACATCAATATTTTTTCGCATCACTGTGACAGACTTCTTAGCCGTCGTGCGGGTTCCAGGGACCGTCAAGGAAGGACATAGTGGCGGCACATGTAGACTTCTTTATTTTTCAATAAAGACTGCTTTTCAGCTGCTCCGCCTGCCGCTCGCTCTCCCGCTTGCCTTTCTGATTCGGGCGTCGTCGCCTCTCACACGCTCTCAGTCTCTTTTTCTCAGCGTCAGCTTCCCTCTGGCTCCTTCTCGTCTCCCCGACGTTCACGGCTGTCGCCCTTTTAAACAGTGCGAGAGGATTACTCAATCGTCCACAGGTGCGCGATCCACGCACCTGATCTTAATTGCAGGAGCGTCGCCGCTCGCTCGCCGTCCACGCCTCCTCACCGCCATCTTGGACCAGGCTCCGGCGTGCCCTGCCTCGCTGTCGGAATGCCGGCCACGCCTCCTCGCCGCCATCTTGGGCTGGGCTACGGTGTGCCCTGCCTCGCTGTTGGACTGCCGGCTCCGCCTCTCCACAATCACAAAATCTCATTTTGTTTTTTATTTATTTATATTATGTTTATAAACTCAGGAAAAATGTCCCTGGACACATGAGGACTTTGAATATGTATCGGATAGAGACCCAAATTTGTGGTATCATCCAAAACTAATGTAAAGTATCAAACATTTTAACAGAAGTGTAGATAGAACATGTTGAAAGACAAAATAAGCAGATTAACATAAATAAACAAATAGATGAATAATTAATTTTGTATCATCTGCCCATAATAATTTTGACAAAATAATAGAATGTAAAATGACACAATATGTTACTGCATACGTCAGCAGCTAAATTAGGAGCCTTTGTTTGCTTACTTACTAATAAAAGACAAGTTGTCTTATTCGTTTACTATTTTATTTAAGGACAAACTTGCAATAAGAAACATATGTTTAATGTACCGTAAGATTGTTTTGCTAAAATAAAGCCACATTTGCAATGTTTTGTGGTCCCCTTTATTTAGAAAAGTATCGAAAAGTATCAAAATAATTTTGGTACCAAAATATTGGTATCGGGACAACAATAGTACCGTATTTTTCAGGATTATAAATCGCAGTTTTTTTCCATAGTTTGGCCAGGGGTGCGACTTATACACAGGAGCGACTTATGTGTGAAAGTATTAACACATTAGCGTAGAATATCAAATAATATTATTTAGCTCATTCACGTAGGACAGTGGTTCTCAAATGGGGGTACGCGTACCCCTGGGGGTACTTGAAGGTATGCCAAGGGGTACGTGAGATTTTTTTTTAATATTCTAAAAATAGCAACACTTCAAAAATCCTTTATAAATATATTTATTGAATAATACTTCAACAAAATATGAATTTAAGTTCAAGATTGTGAAAATAAATACAACAATGAAATAATCAGTGTTGACAGCTAGATTTTTTGTGGACATGTTCCATAAATATTGATGTTAAAGATTTCTTTTTTTGTGAAGAAATGTTTAGAATGAAGTTGATGAATCCAGATGGATCTCTATTACAATCCCCAAAGAGGGCACTTTAAGTTGATGATTACTTCTATGTGTAGAAATCTTTATTTATAATAAAATCACTTGTTTATTTTTTAACAACTTTTTAGTTATTTTTATATCTTTTTTCCAAATAGTTCAAGAAAGACCACTACAAATGAGCAATGTTTTGCACTGTTATACAATTCAATAAATCAGAAACTGATGACATAGTGCTGTATTTTACTTCTTTATCTCTTTTTTTCAACCAAAAATGCTCTGCTCTGATTAGGTGGTACTTGAATTAAAAACATGTTCACAGGGGGTACATCACTGAAAAAAGGTTGAGAACCACTGGAGTAGGAGACTTGAAGTATAAGATTTCATTGGATTTAGCGATTAAGAGTGATAGATTGTATGGTAAACGTATAGCATGTTCTATATGTTATAGTTATTTGAATGATTCTTATCATAATATGTTACGTTATGTGTCATATAACGTACACTTATTCAGCCTGTTTTTCACTATTCTTTATTTATTTTAAATTGCCTTTGAAATTTTTATTCTTGGTTTTGGATTTTATCAAATACATTTCCCCAAAAAATGCGACTCATATATGTTTTTTCCCTTCTTTATTATGCATTTTCGGCAGGTGCGACTTATACTCTGGAGCGACTTATACTCCGAAAAATACGGTACACAGTATACTGCAGGGGTCACCAACCTTTTTTGAAACCAAGAGCTACTTCTTGGGTACTGATTAATGCGAAGGGCTACCAGTTTGATACACACTTGCATACATTGCCAGAAATAGCCAATTTGCTCAATTTACCTTAAATAAATACATATATATATACATATATATATATATATATATATATATATATATATATATATATATGTATATATATATATATATATATATATATATATATATATATATATATATATATAAATGGGTATTTGTGTCCGTCATTCCGTCGTACATTTTTTTTTTCCTTTCATGGAAATTATTTGTAGAGAATAAATGAAGAAAAAAACACTTAATTGAACGGTTTAAAAGAACAGAAAACAGGAAAAAAAATAAAGTACAATTTTGAAACATAGTTTATCTTCAATTTTGACTCTTTAAAATTCAAAATTCAACCGAAAAAAAGAAGAGAAAAACTAGCTAATTCGAATCTTTTTGAAAAATTAAAAAAATAATTTATGGAACATCATTAGTAATTTCTCCTGATTGAGATTAATTTTAAAATTTTGACAACATGTTTTAAATAGGTTAAAATCCAATCTGCATTTTTTTAGAATATATAACAAATTGGACCAAGCTATATTTCTAACAAAGACAAATCATTATTTCTTCTACATTTTCCAGAGCAAAAATTTTAAAAGAAATTCAAAAGACTTTGAAATAAGATTTAAATTTGATCCATAAGATTTTCTAAATTTGCCAGAATAATTTTTTAAAATTTTAATCATAATAAGTTTGAAGAAATATTTCACAAATATTTTTTTGCGAAAAAACAGAAGCTAAAATGAAGAATTAAATTTAAATGTATTTATTATTCTTTACAATAAAAACAATAAAAAAATACTTGAACATTGATTTAAATTGTCAGGAAAGAAGAGGAAGGAATTTAAAAAGTTAAAAAATTATATGTGTTTAAAAATCCTACAATCATTTTTAAGGTTGTGTTTTTTCTCTAAAATTGTCTTTCTTAAAGTTATAAGAAGCAAAGTAAAAAA